>NC_064818.1:36179395-36303706 GCF_023721935.1 Panthera uncia | reverse complement strand
TTTTTTTTAATGTTTATTTATTTTTGAGAGAGAGCGAGACAGAGTGTGAGCAGGGGAGGGGCAGAGAGAGAGGGAGACACAGAATATGAAGCAGGCTCCAGACTCTGAGCTGTCTGCACCGAGCCCGATGCGGGGCTTGAACTCATGGACCGCAAGATCATGACCTGAGCTGCAGTCAGATGCTTAACGGACTGAGCCCCCCAGGCGCCCCTGCCTGCACATTTTTTATTCCTTCCCCTAAACACCCGCCAGGATACTGGGGCGGTGGACGTGGGGTGTCCCATTATTGAATGGATCTGTGCCCTTGCCCCCACTAACACACATGCCCACACCGTGTTCTCTTGAAGGGGCGTAGCACCTGTCCACATGTTCGGCTCTCAAGCCCTGGTGCACATCCTTGAATTGGGACATCAGAAGGAAGTCTGTCCCAGACTTATTTCTGTCAGTCCTGGACTCCCCCCGCCCCTGTGCTATAGAAATCCATGGTGAGGTGGAGGAGAAGGGGAGGCAAGGAAAACTGAAGGAAGCCCAGAGGGAGGCCGGCCCTGTCGGGCCTCCTGAGAACTCTGGCATCACAAATACCAGGGCCCGTAGCTTTATTTTTAGCAGTATGAGGGGCCCTGAGGGCAACAGGGGGGATATGGGAATCCTATTTTTTGCTCTGTCTTGCTAATGGAACCTCTAGCAGTTTTTATGCCTGATTTGCTTTTTTCTGAAGTCTGTCACGCTTGCAGCCCCAAAGTGTACTTCTCCTTCGATGCAGCTTGGAGTAACACGGCGATGGTGTGGACTGTCGGGTGCATCGCTTCCTCCCTGCCAGCCCCAGCTTCCGGAGAAGGGAGGTGGCGGTCTGTCTGGTTTCACATCCCTTCCTCATCCTGGGCTCGGTTTTCTGAAAGCAGCCGGCTTCCCTACCAGATGAATGAATATTCCCAGAGGTGTTTCCTGTTTCCTGGGAATGTTCTGAGAATGTTCCCATGCCAGCCTTGGTTGCTTAGAACCCTTGAGTGTCCGGGGGGTTGGGGGGGGTGGGGACTGTCACTTGGTGGAAGGGGCCTGTCTGCTGAGGGCTGGTCGATGGAAGGGCAATGTGTGGGGTGCTGGTCCCAGTGCTGTAGGGCTGCTAGGAGTGCTTGGGATACGAGGACCCCTATCAGTGCAGGAGGAACAAATGGGAAGATGTTGGAGGGGACGAACCTCCTATTTGGTACGTTCAGATTCTCTCTCCCCACCAACAAAATAAAAAAAAAAAAAGCTTCATTGAGATATCACTCTGATACCATAAAGTTTATCCTTTCAATAAAGTCTTTAACGGGGCACCTGGGTGGCTCAGTCAATTGAGTGTCTGACTTCGGCTCAGGTCAAGATCTCACGGTTTGTGGGTTCGAGCCCCACGTCGGGCTCTGTGCTGACAGCTCAGAGCCTGGACGTTGCTTCGGGTTCTGTGTCTCCCTCTCTCTCTGCCCGCCCCCCCCTTGCACTCTGTCTCTCTCTCAAACATAAACGTTAAAAAAAAATTTAAAATAGTCTTTAGTGTATTCACCGAGTTGATGGTGAATCCATCGCTATTATCTAATTCTAGAATGTTTTCATTACCCCAAAATAGGATCCTTACAGCCGAGCAGTCACTCCCCACCCCCTCCCCCAGGCCTGGCAGTCACTGACCTGTTTTTGGTCTCTGTGATTTGCCTGTGCTGGCCATTTCATATAAACGAGATCATAAAATACATTATGATCTCCATGTCATGCTATGAGAGTGAATCTCTGTCCTTTTCTCTGAACACTTTTGTCTACAGTGGATGCAGGAGTCACCTGAGTCTGAAAAGTTACCACCACGAGGGTGTCTCTCTCAGCCTCGGTGCCCGGGTGGAGATGGGAAGCCTGGGTTGTGTGCCATCCAGTTTTGATGTCAATCATTGGTAGATTTCTTGTGCCCTGGAAGTAGGAGCAAAATCAGAAGGCTGCTCCCATTACCTGGGGTGGGGATAGGTGTAAGGGATGGCGTCATTTTCAGTGCCCTTTAGTTTGGTACAGTTTTGGTGAGAAGCAAGGTTAGTTTCTTAGGTTAAAAAGGGTCTCCTTGTAAGCAGAGGAGCAAGGGGGGCGTGTCTATTAAACCGCTTGCTCAGAACTCAGCATTTCCTGGAACTGAACATTAGCATGGTCTGTGCCACCTGCTTTGGCTTTTGGTCCAAGTAGTTTGCTACATCCCTTGACCAGCTTGACTTTGGCCAGGTCCTTGAGGGCCAGGAGGATGCCTTGGGGTCCACATGGTTTCTGGTTGAATCATTAGCAAATAAATTGGCCTTGATACTTACCAGGACCCGGGGGACAGGAAGGCACCATGGTGATGACCTCTGATGGTAAACAGACCATTGGAACTGGACTGTATCCTCCAAGGGCTTGCTGCCTTCTGTGTTGGGATCAAATGCAGGAACTTTTTCATCCTGGGGCTGGTGGGAGGGAGCTGCTGATAGATATTTTGGCTCCCAGATTTTGAAAGGAGAACAAATGTATATACCAAGGCTGTAAAGGTCATATGGTCTGAGCCTAAGGCAATGGCGTTATCTGTGCTCAATTGGCCAGATCATGGGCTTACTGCTTCCTCATTCATGTCACCGAAGAGCTATGGAGTGCATATCACACTCTAATCGACATCACAAATTGGGATTTGAACTTAGGTTTAATTGTAGCTCTGCCTTTAATGCAGTTTATGAGATTGCCCTGTGTTTTTATCTGAGAGGCTTTGGTTGGGATGGAGATAAGGATGGTCTCTGGTGTCTCTGGACCTGAGCATGGTGGTCCAGCCATGGGACCTATGGGACCTGCAGCAGAACTTCTCATGTGAGCCTCGGCGACCTCTGTCAAGTCCCTGCCTCTCAGAGCTGTGAAGCTCAGATGAAAGCATGTGCCTGAATATGTTTTGAAAAAGTGGGCTGGCCATAAAAGCCACACAGTCAGACCTTCCTGTGCACGAAGGGCCAGGATGCGGTCTCCCCTTTGCTTCGTAAATGAGAAAATGGCCCTTGCTGGGTGGCAGGCACCTTCCGTCATCTCCACCTGGGGGGAATCATTAAGTGCCCATTATGTGGCTGTCACTGTGTTAGGCAGTTTAACAAGAAGATTCATGCCCTATAGGGAGGCAGAGTAGTGTAGTGGAGGGAGCATGAGGGGCCCCTGGTGTATGTATCCCTGGGCCCTGTCACATGCTGGCTCTGTTACCTTGAACAAGGTGTGTGTATGTGTGTGTATCCTGGTACAGAAAAGCTCTAGTGAGGACTAAGTGAGGAAATGTGTGTAAAGTGCTAGGAAATGCTTAATATATCCTACTTGCTGCTCAACCCTCTGGGCCACCACCGCCTGCCTTCTCCCCCTCCTCCTTTTCCTTTGAACTGGTCTGTCACCCTCATTTTACAGATGAGGAGATGTGGGCCACTTTTTATCTTGTGTGGAAAAGCCTTCTGTAACAATATCATGGGAGGCATTCCCACCTCTGTTTACATACCCCCAGGAGCGGGGAGCTCACTACTCCTGAGGCATACATTTTGTTCCATTTTGGAATAGTTTCATGTGAATCTTAGAATATGCCAGGGTGGATCATGAACTATTTACATCAAAATGATGTGGTGTTCATCTTGAGAAAATGGTAGAATCAGCCTATATCCCACAGTATAGCCTAGGGATGATTTTTCTTGACATGAAGATAGGTTGGCAGTGACTTTCTCTTGACCCCACCCCCCCCCCACACACACACAGGTGAAGGCCAGTGGTGTTTGAGGGATTAGTGAGGTGGAGATTAGCCCAGAAAGTTATAGGGTTGAAGAGTGGAGTGGACCATCAGGACAGCTCTGCTTGCTGGTTGTTGAAGTAGGATGATATCATTATGTCCAGGGTCACAGGACTTGTTGCCCCTGACCTTGAAAGTCAGCATTGGGGTGGGTATCTAGTGCTGAGTAGTCCTCTATTAAAACAGATTGGGGGGGGGGCAAATATGATGATCTCTGTAGTTGCAGAAAAAATATTCAAGTGGATATTTCATGAGAAAACATCCCAAACTTGGCACAGAAGGGGACTTCCTTATTTGATAACAGATAGGAGCTAGAATCTATAGCAAATCTCATTTTTAATAGATAGACATGAGATGCATTCCCTTAAATTTAAGAACATGACAGGAATGTCCATGATCACTTCTCTTGTTCAACATTGAACCCTAGGTCCAAGCCAGTGCAGTAAGACAAGAGAAAGGCAAGAGAGACATAGCATTGGACAGAAAGAGAGAACAGCGTCATTATTTGCTGGTGATCCAGTCATCTGGCTAGAGGAGATCCTAGACTCTGAATCTATAAATTATTAGAAGTAACGGAATTCAGACAGGGGGCCAAAGGTCAAGTACAGAATGCATAGCTTCTCGTAGACCATGAGCAGCTAACTAACTGGAAGCGAAGGCGAGAAAACCTAGGGTCTCTGTATGGAGGCTCCGGGCATTATCCCATGTGGCATCCACTGCGGTGATGTCTCCTAACGGATATTTGTGCAGTGTGGCAAAGCACTGTCACACGCATCCAGCCCACCAGGGCAAAACGGGTAACTTTAGTTTGGATTTTACATGGGAGGAACCAGTGGCTCAGAGAGGTTCCAGTGGCCTTGCTCAGCATCCCTAAGTGAGCAGGAGGAGAGCAAAGGCTCCTTGCTTTCTGCTCCTCTCTACCTGCCTTCTTCAGACCTTACTATCTCCAGCACTTGCTCTTGTCCTTTGTTACTCATTTCCAGGAGCAGCAGAGCTTGGTGGGAAGGGGGTTCTGGATGCATTTATATTTGGGTGAGAATGTACACTAGGATTGCTTTTATGAGCAACAGCTTGTCCTCACACACTCGTGCCTGTGATGTTGGGACGAGCTGGCTTTCTTCTGAGGGCAGCTGGCCTGAGATGTGATGAGGTGAGAGAGGGTTTAGTGGTTGTTGGGCATGGTCTAGGCTCCCTCTCTCTTCATTTTGGCCCGCTTCCTTTTTGTCTGATTTCCATCTTTGCCTTTTTATTTTATCAAATGCCTCTTTAACAATTATAACGGTAACACACGTTCACTGCAACTGGTGGAATAATGACATCGCAGACAGTGTAGTCTTTATTTCTTCCTTGATAACTTTCTGCTGCAATGTACTTCTCTCCTTTAGTCTCACCCTCCAGTGAGTGGTAAGAGCCCAGTGTAGACTCTTCCACTCATTTCTCCAGGCACACAGCAAGATGTGCAAATGGGTTTTCTGCTGATTTGGCAAGAATTTATAGGCATTGTGCTAGATGCTGGGGGTACCACAGTGAACAGGAGATAAAAATCCCTGCTCTCATGGGGCTTACAGTCTAGAAAGTTGAAGTATCTAATAACAAAATGTCTAAAGTGCCAGCCAGTGATAAGTTCTATAGAGGAAAATAAAGCAGGAGAAAGCTCCCACCCATCCCCCATTTCATAATTTTGAATCAAGAGGTCAGAGCAGAATTTACTGAGAAGGTGAATTTTGTACAGAGACCTAAAGGACATGTGGGGGAAAGCCATGAGATCTCTGGGAGTAACTTTGAGGCTGAGGGCAAGTGCAAAGGCCCTGTGGCAGAGTTGTGCCTGGTAATATGCTCTGTCAACTGGAGTAGGGCGTGAGATGGGAAAAGAGGTAGGAAATGAAGTCGTGGAGGGAAGAGGAAGGAACTGGATGAGGGAAGATTGCTTAGGGCCCTTTGGGCATTGGATAGGGCTTTACAGTTGTGTCATGAAAAGGGGATCTCGTCATATTTCTTACCTTGCAACTTGCTTCTCTTGTTTAGTAATACATCATAGACACTCCTCCGTGTCCATAGATAGAGATCTCATTTTCAAAAATATTTGCAACATACTCATGTACCATAATTGATTCAGTCATTCTTTTTTGATGGACTTCTAGGCTGCTTTTTTTTTTTTTTTTGCCCGACTACATCAGTGCTCTAATAAATATCCTTGTATTATGTTGCCTTCCATACTGGTGCTTTTATTTTATATGTTGGAGTGTGGGATCTCAAGGGATGTGCGTATATTTAATTTTAATAGGTATTGTTAGATTTCTCTCCAGAAAGATTTTTTTTCTCTTCAAGATTGAACCCTTCCTCAGTCTCAGATGGCTGGCTTTGTCCCTGAGTTGCTAAAGAGCTACCCTGCGGAGAGGGGAAGTCACACCTACAAACAGGGACAGCTGTGGAATCCTTCAGCTGGTGGGAAGGTGTGTGGCCTTTTGGGGTGTGCTGCCGGGAACAATGTCATTAGCTCTTTTTTGGAACTTGTATTTGATGCTGGTGACGTCAAGATAGCCCAGAAGATGAAAACACAGCTGCTGCTGTGTTGTTTGCATTACGGCTGATTTTCCGTCTACTTAAAATAAGCACAACAGCGAGGAGCCGCCCGGACGGAGATTCACACCTTGTCAGATATTGAAGCGTGTTCCTGTAGCATCCGAAGGACAAGGCTTCGTCCCAGCACCGGGTCTTGTGAGCTTTGGGAACGCCGGTAGAATGGCGGTGGGCATGTGCTTGCCTGGCCCCCCTTCCCCCACGACGTTCCAAAGTGGGATGTTGTCAACTTTGAGGCCGATTCTCATCTGTTTAATAGCCTGTATGTACTTGTGTGATTTGTGCTGTTGGACATTTAGGCCGTTTCCCATCTGTTGCAATTCAAACAGTGAATAATCTTGTGCATGAGTCTTTTTGCACATGTATGGGGATATCTGTTGGGTAGATTCCTGAACTGAAAGGGATTTGCTGCTTAGGTGGTGATAGATACTGTCAAAATGACCTCCCTTGGGAGAGGGACCAGTGTCCCCATCCCCAGGTAGTGCAAGAAAGCGCCCTCTCCCCAAACCCCCTGCAACACGGGGTCTTGTCACACATTTTGATTTTTGCCAGTCGGCTGGGTGAGTTGAATCCCATTTCTATTACGTATTTATTTCGTGTTGTATTTATTTCTCATGTGTGGAGACGAACTCCCCTTCAGATGTTCAAGAGCTATTTCTGTTTTATGTTTATGGACTTTCTTGCAAATCCTTTGCACTTTTTTATTTTCCTGTTGGATTATTTAGTCCCTTATCTGGCCTCCTCCAGTGTGGTCTGCCCACGTTGTGAAGACATTTGACACTGATCAGATAACCTAACCTGTCTGACTAGTTACGGGTCGAGGCGCACTGTCTTTATTTTCAGGGGTGAAGGTCTAGGTGTTGGAGAAAAAGAAGTAAGCCTCAAAAACAAACTGTAGATCACAGCTGTGTTTTGACAAGTGTGTTACACTGACTGTTCCTCAAACAGCTTAAACTCAGATATAACAGAACTGTGGGGCCGGGGAGTCCATCAGCCTGGGCACTTCTTTTATATGGTCTCATTTTTATCCCATCATTGGTTTGAGGAAATATGAAGAAACTTAGCCATCTGCTACTATAATTTCTCCGTTTGCTTGAATGTACAACCCCACTGTGGGAATTTTCAAAGCAAGGACCGCCCTGGGTCATTATGCTTGTCCAGGTAGCCTAACAGCTCCTGGCCTTATAGCACAACATCCAACTTCAATAACTTCACACAATACAAGGGTTACAGCCAACACGGGTGTTCCTCACGGGGCAGGCTCCTAGGTGTCCAGTGAAGGATCCAGGCTTCTTTTGTCTGTGGCTCTGCCCTTTCCAGGTCCCAGAGGCCTCCTCTGGGTCCTCAGCTAGCAGAAGGGATGGGAGAAAAGAGGATTATGTGTGAGAGGGCTTCATGGGCTGGAGGCTGTGCCCATGCTCCTCTGGCCAGAACTTGGTCTTGTGTCCCAGTAACTCAAGGGAGGCTGGGCGGTGGAGGCCAGTCTTGACTCCAGGAACTTGCTGCACCATGGTCTCTTAGCGCCATGTGGAACTTGTAAGTCTTAAGTGTCTTCTTAAGTGTGGTCTCACTCCGTCGTTTGACAGCTCTGTGAAAGAGAGGTATGATGAATGCATTTACCCCTCATTTGGATCCGAGGAGGCTGAGGCCCAGGGAGGTCAGTATCCTATGCAAGGTGAGGCAGTCAGGTATGGACATAGGTGCCTGTGGAGAAAGCTTGAGAACGAAGCTCTCACCTGGCCCGCGCTTTCTAACGTAATACAAGAGCACTCGCCCACTCTGGGCATGCCTGGATGAACCTCTGCATGTGGGAGAACAGGCTGTTTGGTTAGGGGATGGTAGAGGCTGGTCAGAGCACATCCTCTACTCTTGAGAGTGTCTCTTGCCCTTTATAAATAGTACCCAAATGGCAAAGGGTGGCGGTTCTCTTGCTGGTAGAAAGGTTGGCCAAGGTGTCCTACGTAGGACAGACTCGCCATAAACCTGCACCTTCCAGGCGAGCTGTTCCTCGCCTTGACTTTGGCCATCATACCTTTCTTGTCATTTGCATGGGACACTAGCATTGAAATCGGGGCTTTCTTCTTCATGCTCCCATTTCCCTTTTTTTAATGAGTTGAAAGCATCTGATGTTGCAGTGAGATCAACATGTGAACTGTGATATCTCATCTGTTCTATTTCGAGTGGCAGGGAGACAAATGTGGGATGCTCTCACCCACCCTCTGCGTAAGGACTGTTTCTCCGAGAGCCCATTAGATGGGTGGAGCCAAGGCAGCTCTTGACACACTTGGGATGCTTTCCCCTCCAGGGTGGACACCTGGGTTTCCTTTTAGTGAGAATGCCTTCAACTAACCTAGTCAAAGCCTACAGAGACAGAATCATAGGTGATTGCATGGGTTTTGTGGTAGCAAAGTCAGCACCGAGCAGCAGAAGGAAGAGGCATCCACAGGCCATTGGTCAGGGCTCCGGACTGTCATTTCTAATTGCATGGCTACAGCACTCGGTTTTCTCACTTGTGCGACAGAAAAAACATCTTTCTTACCACTCCCACTGGGCTCTTCTGAGGATCACACAAGATAACGTGTATGAAAGTGCTTTGTAAATAGGAAAGCACTCTGCAGTATAAGGCATTATTATATTAATAGTAACAACTGTCGTTTGCAACCCTGGTGATTCATTTGGGGCAGGAAACCATAGATGTCATCACTGCTACCATTGCTACCCCATGTGGTGCTCCAAAGCTGCAATTACCATGGGCAGTTTCACTTGATTCTTAATGATCATGGAATGTTAGTTCTGGAAATAATTTGGGGGGTTAGCTCATCCAGCCCTACCGGTTTATAGATGGTGAAGCAGACACCTGGAGTGGAGAGACTTACCTGAAGTCCTTAGAACCCAGGACTGCAGACTCTGAAGTTCCCGAGAGTGGGTTGTTTTGCTTTTTGGGTTATGATGGCCTGTGCTTCTGAAAACGCTAGAAACCAGGAGGTTGGGTGGGACGCTTAGCCTTAGTCATTAGGTGGAGTAGCAGCTCTGACTCATGTCTGCTCGCTCACACTGACCCCACTCTGAGCTCTACTGCACGAGGTTCTGGGCAAATTTGGACAGTGCTCAGAGAAGCTCAGATACTTGGGCACAAGGTCCAGGAGAGCAGAGAGTAGGGACTGAAGTAGTTTGCTAGCAAGCAAAGGAGACGAAGGTAGTTCTAGAACTCCAGAAGGCAGAGGTGCCCCTGCTCCTGAGCCTGGCCCTCGTCAGGCCCCACCCCCTCGTGCACCCTCTGACTGCCCTCCCCAGGGGGCGCCGGCTACCAGGGCCCCTGCAGCTGTGGGACTCCCAGGGCCCTTTGGAGAGAAGGCCGGGGGCATCCAGTGATGCTTTAGGTATTCAGAGGGCTATCAGGCTTGCTCCAGGTAGAAGAGGGACTAATGAGTAGAAGTCCGGGAAAGGCTGACTTTGGCCTTCTATTCATTCACACCTCTGGTCAACCCTTTACCTGCCTCTGGGTCTTGCTCACATGTCACCTTCTAGATAGGTCTACAGGAACCTCTCTATTTGAACATGTGACTTGCATGCCCTCCTCCCCCCGGAATATGTTGACCCCCTATTTCTGGACTGGATTCACCATCCAACATATACAAAAAGTTGCACCTTAGTTCGGGGAGTTCCTGTCTGCCCTCTGCCCAGCTTCGCCTCGTGTGCACACCTCAGGTAACCACGGGCTGGGAGGGCTAGAACCTGAGCAATGAACCTGGTATACTGCCACTCCCTAACCACAGACCTTCGGATGTCACCAGCTCTTCCACTAATGTCCTTTTTCTTTTGCAGGATACAGTCCAGGATCACACATCGCATTAACGGTCTTGTCTCCTCGGTCCCCCCTCCAGTCTCCAACACGGCTTTATCTTTCATGACTTTAACATTTGTGAAGAGCACACTGTTAGGTTGTTTTTGTAGAATATTCACCAGTTTAGATTTGCTTGATATCTTCTAATGGTCAATGTGTATTGATTTTATTTGCTGTTGATTGGGTCTATCCCAGCACTGGATTGTGGGCTCCTTCAGAGCAAGTGTCCTCATCCACCTGGTTCACTGACGTTCCCCAGGCCCGCACATGTGCTCAGTCAGTGTTTGCTGCGCGAGCGGATAAGGCTCAACACTGCCCAGCATTAGCAGAGCGTCTGACCTGAAGTAAGAGAGAACCAGAGCAGCTGGGTAGTGCTGAGCCTTGGTAGGTGGCTGGGCTGGATGGACCCTTAAGCCTCTTCCAACATTCAGATTCCAGGATAACATACCAGATGGTGGTATATGAGCTCAAACTCACATTCCAGTGTTAGCTGAACGTGTGCTTGCTGTGGAGCTCTGTGCTGGGTACCTGGGATCCAGGCTCTGAAATGGGTTTATTTTCCTTGTAGACCAAGAGTCCAGGGAAATGCGTGGGAAGAGCCGGTGGCCATGCTACAGACAGTCGAGCATCTGGACTCTAGATCAGTGGTTTCCAAACTCCAGTCTATATCATAATCACACAGTGGACTTGGTTAAAGCACAGATTATTAGGTGTCACCGACAAGGTTTCTGATCCACTTGGTCTGGGGTGGGGCCTAAGAATTCCCAGATGCTGCTGCAGCTGCTGCTACAGTGACCCTCCTTTGAGAACTACTTCTCTAGATGTTCAGAGGAGAAAGAGGCCACTGCCAATTAGCACAGGCCAGGAAGCCTTCATGGAGGAAAAGGACAGGCTTGAATGGGGCAGGGTTTACACAGGTTGGGGTGGGGCTTGAATACACAGCTCCCTTGCTGCTGCCATATGTAATCTGTGGTTGCCTTTTGCCTGCCTTTGCCACGTTGGCCTCTGGCCTCACTGTGGACTTGTTCAATCCTCTTGGTAGCATGAGCCGTTTTGACCAGGGGAGTCTGAGCCCCCAGAAGAGGAGGCTGACTAAGCCTTTGACAGGAGTTGACCTTGGCTGGCTTGGATGAAGTCACTCTGAGGCCTGGATGTGTCCGTATTGCACAGGCTGCCTGAATGTGTTTATTTGCCTGGGCCTAGCTCTCTGCCCGCTGGCACCGTTCGAGGTGTTGCTGTTGGGCTCCGTGGCTCTATTTCTGTTTTCCTGTCTGGCACCAGCTCAGCGGGGGCAGATGAGGTATGTGGCCACCCTTGCTTTCTTCCTGGCTCCATGTTCTTCTTGAGGGCAGCATTTGGTCAAGTCGAACATCTGAGTCTCACTGGAGTATCTGCTGGGGACGGATTCTTTTCAGGAGAGAGACATTCTCTGATGGAGAGACGAAACCTTTCGGGAGATAGATAATTGAATTATGTTTGGACTTAACACACGGCGGTGGTAGGAATATTTACACGTGTGCATAGGTGCTTAAACTTCCAGGTTCATTTAGAAGTTTTTATTCCTTTAAGTGGCCTTCCATAATCGGTGTTAGAGGGGAGCCGGGGGGGGATCAGCAAGCTTGGGAGAAGCCTGGCATTGTTTGCGCGGCTGGAAGGCCCCGGGCAGGGGGGCAGTGTGTCATTCAAGTCACACAACGTTGGAACGAGAGGGACATCGGTGAGCTTCTGGTTCAACCCCTTCATTTTAACTGAGACCTTCAGAGGCTAAGTGACTCGCCCTACGCAGATGTCACCTCCTCAACCGTCTCAGGCCACACCAAATTGCTCTCGTTCCTTTCCGTTCCCAAGTTGTTCTATCTGTAACACATCTCTCTTGTTTTATAAGTAGTCATGTGTGGGTTTGTTTGACTCTCTAGATAAAGAATCAGCAAATTACAGGCTGCAGGGTCCGATCTGGCCCACTGCCTGTTTTTGTAAATAAAATTTTATTGGAACACAGCTGTGCCCATTTGTTTATCTATCGGCCATGGCTGCTTTTGCATTACCGTGGCAGAGCTGAGCAGTTGTTACAGAGACCAAATGGCCTAAATGACCTAAAATATTGACCATCTGGCCCTTTACAGAAGTTTGCCAGCTGCGGCAATAGAAGGTGAATTCTTTAAGGGCAGGAGAGGAGTTTCATTTATCTGTGCATCTTCCGTTTCTTGCTTATAGTAAGCGCTTCATAAATATATGTTGGCCAGACTCGAAGTGCAATGGGCCCAGTTGTCAGAGATTAAGTGTGTGGGGCCGGAGCCACCACCTGGCTGTCCTGGCTTCCCTAGCTTTCATCCCCTCTGTTGGACCTCTCTGTGACACAGTTTTTTCTATAGAAAGATGATAGTATTGTCTGCCTCCATCAATATGTGGTGAGGTTAGAACAGGATATTGAAATATCTTAATAGAACCTCAGGCCTAGATTCTTGTGTTCCTGATCATTCTAAACCAGCTTGGCCCTGGATTTCTCTTTCTGAATCTCGGTGGCTCCCCTGCCACTCACCATTCTCTGTGGCTCCCTCTTGCCTACAGGCTATGGTATGCACTTGGCCTGTCATTCACCACCCTCCTTATTTTGGCCACTACTTACCTGTCTGTCTTTCACGTCTCCAGTGCAACCTATTGTTGCATCCAGAATCTTCTGCATGGTGTCTCCTACACATTGCCTGGGACCCTGCGTCCCACCCTGATCTTTGCTTTTCCTGCTTCTCTGCTGCCTGCCCTTGTGGGTCCCCCTTGTGTCTGACCTTGCTGGAGTCTTTGGACCTTGGCCAACATGAGTGACTGTCTCATTTGCCACTCAGGGTAGTGTTTTGGTTGCTATTTTTTAATCCTTGTGGAAACTTGTTAAAAAAAAAACACCAAAAAAAAAAAACCAGAAGCCTAGACCCCAGACCCGTGGAAGTAGAATCTCCAAGGATGGGGCCAGTCTCTTTGGTTTTTAACAAGCTCCTCATGTGGTTCTGATTTTGACCAAAGTTTGAGGAACATTAAGTAAAAACAAGGTGCTTTGCAGTAGTATTTATCTTTTTATGAGACTCTTCTTATCTCTTCCAATAAACTGGAAACATCTTGAGGGCAGATCATTTTTTTCAGAGTAGCACACATATATATGAAGATTAAGTCTGTGAGATTCTTGATGGGTGAGATTAGCTCCTGCATCTGGTAAGCGCTCAGAAAATGTTTGCTCATTGATCGGTACAAGATATGACAGTGCCTGGGAAAGCAAAACAGGATCTGTGAGGCAAGGGATTATTATCGGGAGCAAGTCTGACTTGTGCCTTTCTGCTAAAGATGTCCTCCAGCTCTAGACATAGAAAGTCACACCCCCCTGAGAAACGCTCACCACGCAGATATCCTGTGCTTCTCCAGAACTCTTTTCTTTACTCTGATGTCTCTGGGCTTATGCAAAAAGGCTCCTTTTTCCTTCGCCTTTGGTTTATCCCAATAATGCAAAGCTGTAAGAAGTGCATGCTGCCGGGGAGAAGTTTGTTTGGATATCTGGGAATGTAGAAGATGTTTAGCTTGTATAATGAGTTTGGCATTCCCATTGAACATGCTCAGAGAGAAGTGCAGTGTTTCATCTCTGCCTAGTGAGTTATATCGCCTGTTTACACAACAAGCCTGTACTCTGTGGCCTCGGAAGGGGCTCCTTGCCTTCTTCAGGGTGTGATGGTACCACCTTGGTGTTGTCTCTAGGCAGACACTGTGCTTGGGCCTCGTGTCTTTTATCCTGTTACACGGTGGGAAGATTGTCTTTCAGAAGAAATAATTTCAAGCAGCGCTTTGTTTAGAACCATTGTGCGAGGTTATTCAGAACACGAGTATACCATCATTGAATTGATGCATTTACTGAGTGGGGAAAAGAGAATGGTGAGTAGACCACCCATCAAGGTTGTCAGCCTGGGTTCTGGTCAGGGCACTCCCTAACTGGAGTAGAAAATTCTTAGTCTGTAATGGAAAGAGATAAAATAACAAAAGGAAGAGATAACATAAAAACGGAGGTAGGTTAGTAGTGAGGGCTGATTTAGGAAAATTTTCTGTGTTTTCTTAGAAATTTTCAGCCATCTAAGCCTAAATGGGAACCTTGGCTTTGGCAAATATTTGGCAGTTATTTGAAGAATAAAAACTTCTTTCTCTTGTTTCATTAGCAGCACGTTGTATACGGGGGAAAAAAATGTAGGTTCTAGAACTTACTCCTCTCCTCCCTCATGATTTCACTAATTCATTAATATTAGGCTTAATTATTCCAATTTATTATATTAGAGGCTTCTTGCATAATGTAAAAATTGAATGGATTATTAGCTTTTTAATAAACAATAACATTTACTATCTACTATGAGAATTCTAATCATTTAATTGATGACTGAACCTCTGTTTGTTCCCGAAATGGAGCAGAAACTGTTACCTATCCCAAACTGGACTTGTTGACCATGAATGTGGACAGTGGGAGGTGGCCCGCACAGGATCCAGAGTGTTCTCCCATGGAGCACGAGGAGAGGCTGTCAGACATGAGACAGTGCAGCCTCTGTCTACCTGCTAGAATCAGTTTTCCTCCGTTGTCCCCAGAGTCAAGAGCATGGGTGGGACTAGCTGAGTAGACGGATTGTGTGGTCCTGTGTAACAAATGAAGATAGATCTGGAGTTGTCTCTCAGCAGCGATGACTGTGAAACTGGCTGGTTTCAGATTTGGAAGTGGACAGTGTTACCTACAACGTCAGATTAAATTGGGGCCCTTTGTTATATAGAGGATAGAAGGCGTGTGTTGTAAATACATTGTTTGGTTGGGACGTCCAATTTCATTGTGATATTAAGCTTGGTGGGTCAAATTGGCTTCTATTTCTGATAAAAATGAGGTTCCGGAAGGCCATTCTGGCCTATGTGCTTATGAGAAAGAGGCCTCAGAAGGGAGTTTAGGTGTGCTCCCCCACAGAAATAGCGCTGCTGTAATTATTCTGTCACTAGAGGCTTGGCACTGGAGAATGAAAGCATGAGTGAACTCAGTCTTCTCCTGACGGAGCTTGCGGACTGGTGGGAGGACACGGCGCCCCTGCAGAGAAGGCCGTAACTAAATGCAGGTGAGGACCTGCATTCCTGATTGCCATGGAGATCCCAAAACAGGGCAGGGAAGCTGTTCACTTGGGGACTCACGAAGCACGTGAGCCTACTTACGGAGGAGACATGGAGCTCACCCTTGAAGACTATATATTTTACAAACAAAGAGAGATGGAAGAGGTAAAGGGAATGGAGGAAGGCGATGAGGTACGGAGCTCGTTCACGTCAGGTTAATGCACCTTTTTCAGAGCCTTCTTTCATCAACGGAGCTCCCATCCGGTGAAGGGAATCAGGTAAGAGCTTGGTACAAAACCAAGCAATATTCCTTGCGCTTATCTTCACTCCTTACAGTAAGGGATTGTTGAGTGTAATAAGCATCTTCAGTTGTAGTCACTCGTTTAATCATGAGCGCAGCTCAATGAAGTAGGAGTCATCATCGTTTTCAAATTCTGGAAGAGGAAACCAAGATGCATGTAGTCAAGTGATTCGCCTGAAGCGTGCGCAGTTAGTATGTCAGGAAGCAGAAACTCCCACCTACTGGTTGGACCCTGGAGCTCATGCTCTTGGCTGTGGCACCACACATGGTCACTTCTCACCCTGCGCGGCAGGGAGCCACCTCTCTGCCCCCTCCCCCAGCCGCACGCATGCAGGTTGTGAGCAGGGGTACATCTCACCCCTCAACCCGCTCATCCAGCCAACTGTTGGCCTGTGGTCTGAGCACTCGAGATTTGTTGTGGGGGCTTCAGGACAGGAGTGATCACATCTTCTGGGTTTTGAGGGACAGTCTAGAGAAGGCGAGGGAGGGCACTTCAGGGTGAGAGAAGAGCGTGAGCCAAGTGCTGCAGCGGGTGAGTGGCCGGTGGGGGGAGAAAGTGGTGTCCCCCGGGCGGGAGTGTGGGGTGCATCTAGGAAGCTGGAGGTGACCTGGGAGGTGGGGTGCGGGCGGTGGGTACCAGTGAATGCCGGCTCCGCTGCGGGACTTCTCAGGGTCTGAAGGATTGGGTTGGACCTTGGGCCTCCCAGGGGATATCAGATGACCAGGCTGTCCCCCAGCTCACCGTTTGGTGTCTGTATCAGAGACAGAGCGTGGGACTGAACGACCCATGGCCTGGATTCCAAGGAGCATTTCCTTGGCTAAAAACACGTATTGAACAACTTCAACGTACCACATTCTGTGGCTAGCGGGACAGATAAGGGTTGCTCACAGGCTAATGCTCTTATCTGTATGTTGGGCTCTTGGTGATTGTTGTCAGGGAAGAACTGGGTGGGTGGTAAGACCAAGGCCTGACCCAAGGGAGTGGGGGCTTAGCAAGGAGCCAGGACTGTGGCCTGACAGAGTTTCTCTGACCCTGAGTTGCTGACTAGCAGGGTACCCAAGTCCTGCTCTCTAAGTTTTGGTAACTGGACTAAGCAACTGAAGGAGTCAGCAAATCGTCACCAGGTCAGGTCCTGGATAAGGTATGATAAAGCATGACATATGAAGGAGACAGAGGGTAATTATCCCCCCCCCCTCAGACCCCTGAAATTGTATCATTTATGAATGAGATTTTACTTTTCAGAAATGGAAAATTCCTTTTAAGTGAATGTATGGCTATTCCTCCTTAGTGTCTCCTGCCTGGGCATGATCAGGGCTTGGGGCTGGAGACCAGGCCTTTAGGAAGTGAGTCTGGACATGGCAGTCTTTCCTCCTGAGCCAGCACTGAGGCTGAGTGTGAAAGGTGAATGAAAGGATGGGCGGTCTCGGGGAAAGCCCCAAAGCCATAAGGAGTCAACACCCCATCTTCTCCTTTCTTCTGCCACAGAACCAAAGGCATTACCCCAAACCCAGGACAAACTTTGACCCTGCTCTGCCTGTATGGAAAGTTAGGTCACTGATCGGAGAAGGGTGGACAAGTTTCCCTCAAGGATGGACTTTTTGTCATGAAGCTGATTGTCATGTTACTCAGATTTCAGGTCTCAGAAAACTGTAGCAGCATAGGCTCCAAGGGCTAAATGTTTTCCAATCATTTCTTCTTGCGATTAGACTCTCCCAGGTGTTAGACCAGTCCCTGGACGTATCGTCTCCTGAACTGGTGCCCCTGTGTGAGAAATGATTCCCGCCCAGGCTCTGTCAAGCCTATGTTTGCCAGGACCTGGATTCCAGTAGCCATTTCTCTCCCCATCCATCTTTCTGTGAAACTGGGCCAGTGATACATTGACCTGATTTCTGATGATCTTCAGTTGCTCAGAGTGGAATTAGCTGTGGTCAGGGCCGGGATGGGTCTCACCTGGAAGATGTCCAACCTGGGAGTCCAGGGAGCAGAGGCAAAGGGTCAGGACCAAGGAGGAGTGGGCAGAACCCCAAGGGCCAGGCTCTGAGTGGTCAGAGGTCAGCGAGAGCAGCCCTGCTTAGGAGTTTGGCACAGAGGTGTGCAATAGCCATGACAGTCCTGGACGTGTGAGCAATATTTGTAGCCAAAAGAAGGTTGGAGGCCCACAGTGCTGCTGACTGAAGCAGGAGGGGTGGAGATGCTGGAATTATCTCACCTCACCCGAGTCAGCTTTGCCCTGCAAATTGGCACATGGGGCCGGTTGGTGGCTGGTTATGGGTGCAGACAAATCACACAGGAAGTGGGGCCTCCCTTGCTGGCTGCTTGCCCTATGCCTTTGGGTCCATGCCCATAGCTAAGCAGTCACATATCTCTTAAATAAAGTCGGCTGAAAGTTTCATCTGGAAGCTAATATGGAACCAAACACCTGGGTGTCTGCCAAGGCCTCAACTGCTCAGGTCAGGAAGGCCCCCAGGAGGGCATGGCTCTGGGAGCTGCTGGGGACAGGCGCTTCCTTGCAGTTGGTCAAGAGAGGGCAATACCGCTTGTTTGTCTTAGAGATTCCGGAGGTGAGAGACTTAGCAGAGGCTGCTTCCTGATGTGTGAGCATTTCTTCGGGGTCTTAAATTCCAGCTGGAAGATGATGTTACGAATACGAATTGCTAGCAATTGTTACACTCTTATTTCACATGCATTAACGTGTGCATGCCCCATGTCAGCCCTGTGTGGCAATAACCCATTGTTACTTGTTTTATAGAGGAGGAAGTCGAGGTGCAAGGAGGTTAAGTGACTCACCAAGGCCAACCAGCCAGTGAGTGTCAGGGCCAGGGATTCGACCCCTGGCCCACTAGTTCCGAGCTGGGCTCAGTGTCAGTCATGGCGTCTGGACTCTGATCTTTCCCCACTGGGGCTGGGGTGACATGCATTTGATCTTGCTGGAGAAATCGCCAATCTTCTCAACCCTTAGAAAGTTTGAGAAGTGGAACCTCAAAGCTGTATCCCAAGGGCATGTCTTCTGGTTTGCTGAATTTTTACGAGAGATTTTACTTTCTTTTTTACAGCAGGCTTTCTTGCTTAGTTATGGGAAACTGATAACTGCTTGTAGAACCGCCTCTGTCCTGACTCTCCCACCCCTTGAAGTCCTCTTTGACTGTCAAGGGGAACGTGCATCTGTAGTCAGAGCCAGACAGCAGGGCTAGGCCAGGCAAAGCAGGGTGGCTCTTCTGAGGCCAGTCCCCATGCAGTGCCCGTCACCAGCCCAAGGCTGCTGTGTGGTAAATGGAGACGGCCGGCCCTGTGTTCCCCAAGGAGGGAGAGAGTGGTAGGAGATGGTAAACTGTGCTCGGGCTGATTGGCCCAGGCCACCGAATCTTTGTCCTGCCTGGATTAAAAGTCCAAACTTGGGTGTCAAACAAATCCTGGTGTCTGGCCTGGCTTTGCCTCTTAAGAGCCTGGAATCAAGGAGGCACTTCATGAATGTAATTTCTGACCGTGTTGTGGTTAGGAGGGCCGGTGCTGGAGGCTGATGGCCTGGGCTCACTGGCGAGCCATGTGATCTAGGCCACTTTCAGCAGGACTGGCTACCTAACTTGTGGGCGCCCGTGCCAAGATTCGAGGTTTCTTGTTCAAACATTATTAAGGATTTTAAGGTGGTGGCATCAGGGCATTAAACCAAGCCTGGGGACCTGTGGGCCTGCACGGTTTGTACGTCAAGCCTCAGTTTGCTCATCTGCAACATGGAGATAATAGTAGAATGTCCCTCTGGGGCTTGTCATGAAGTTTAAGCCTTAGGCCACAGGGTAAGCGTTCGATAAATGTCAGCTTTGATAAGTGCCATGCCAGAAATTTACAGCCTCGTTTTGGGCCATTGGCAAAGGGCCGTAAGGCAGCATGGACGGGGACTCTCAGTAATGGCATAGCTTCAGGAACATTTTGGGCTTTGTCCTCTGCTCTCACCTGCTTGTGGGTCAGGACTTTCAACTTTGCCGAGCACAGATGTCTCCTCTGGGGGAGCAGGCCGTGTCCTGGATTCCCCAAGCCGTGGGCTGGAGGACGATGGGAGAAATGGATGCTGTTTTCCTGTATTCACTTTTATTTCCTAAAAAAAGTCAATCACTGACATCACAGAATTTCATCCCAAAGATTGTACTATGCCTCTCTGAAAAATAAAGGCATTTTTATGTTTTTTAGATTAAAAAAAATTTTTTTAAGTAACCTCTATGCCCATCGTGGGGCTTCAACTCATGACCCCGAGATCACGAGTCGCATGCTCTACCGGGTGAGCCAGCCAGGTGCCCCTAAGGGCCATTTTCCTATACGTGCACAGTAACATTATTATAGACATCAAGGTTTGTTTGTTTGTTTGTTTGTTTGTTTGTTTGTTTTTAGCAGCATTTTATGTAAAGTTTAGCTGGGTATATGTGGGGACCTAAAGTGATTAGTGTAGATTTGCTTTGCTAGGATGAAGGGCTGTTATCCAGATTCAAACTGAGCATGCTTGTTTACGTTTAACTGCCATTCATAGAAGGCAGTGGCTCACTGTTTTGGTAAGAAAGATCCTGGGACACCTGCCTCATAGCCTCAGTGGGTGAGTATAAAGACTGCTGTCCAGGAGGAGCCTTTATGTCTCATTTCCTCTGCTGGGTTCTTTTATCTTTCACCTAACCCATACCAGGGGCCTCCTGAAGGGTCTCTTAGCCTTTGGAAAAACACCCCCATTGGCCCATCCTCCACAAACCAGGAGAGAGATTGAAGATGTCACCATCTTCACACAAGGTCCAGCTGACATTCTCATTCGCTTAACTAAAACTTTTCAACCCCCCCCCCCCCCCCCGCCCCCATGGCTGGCCACGTCTGTCTGTATGGCCCATGAGCTGAGGATGGTTTATATATCTTTCAGTGGTTGGAAAAAAACAAAAGAAGGATATTATTTTTTGACACATGGAAATTCTGAGAAATTCAAATCTCAATGTGTATACATAAAGTTTTATTAGAACGTAGCCATGTGCATTCATTTACATATCTTCTGTGGCTGCTTTTATGCAACAATGGTGGTTGAGCAGTTGCACAGATCATTAAAGAAAAGGTTGACAGCGCGGCGTGCTGAGAAGTCACAGCAGGCTCTCAGGTCAGAGCCCTCCCTTGTGGGTGGCCTGCACCTTCCCTAGGCCCTTCTCTACAGCCTCCTGGGATCTATCTCAGCCCCAGGACAGCACCAGCGGTGGCCACTTGACATATGCAAAATGCCCCGGAGGGACTTCAGAAATGGACCTGTCCTGGCCTCTGCATTTCAAGAGGCAAAACTGAAAGCCAGACAAGTGGAGTCTCTTGGCCATTGGGCTGATCAGAGGCAGAGCCAGGACCAGAATCCTGGCTTCCTGACCCTCAAAGAGAGGGATTACTCATCTACTTTTGACTTTATTAGGGGGTACCAGGAGAAATCAGCCCCCAGAATTGAGATCAGGCCACTAGAGGCCATTGGGAAACCCTTGGATCAAGGCACCATCCAAGAGAAAGGCCACTGGCTGGGACTCCTGTGCAGCACCAGTGCTCTTTGCGGAGGTGTCCAGAGGTGCTGTTCGAGGCTGTTGCTTCTAATCCCACCGGTTTAATTTAGCCAAGGTCCTGAGGGAGGCTGTGCTAATTATAGCCAGTTGGCCATGCTGGGGGCTATAAATAGTGCAGGAGGCACCTGTTTGTTCATTAGTAGGCATTTATCAAGGCACCTACAAAGGATTCGGCGTCGGGGCTGGGCATGGTGTGGGCATAGAGAGCACCTAGAAGCCTCGAACTGTGCTCTGAATTTGTAGTTGAGTCAGAGGAAGCCAGTGTGAGCAGTGGAGTGGGGCATCAAGAGGATGACTTGGGAACAAAGCTGTCAGGGTTCAAATCCTGGCTTTTCACAGCTGTGAGCCTCTGGGGAAGTTTCACGAACTCTTTTCGTTTGCTTTCTCATTTGGAAAAGAGAGAACTTAGTATCTGCCTAATGAGGATGTTGTAAGACTAGAGATATATGTGCACATATGTATACTCATTTGATAGATATATTTATGTACTACAATGACATATTCTGTTATACAGTATAACCATATATTAACATGTATAAGTAATTAATCTGTATATGTATGCATTATTTAGAGTAGTCTAGTATCTTGAGTAAAATGAAATTGTTATTTATTACTGCATGGGATGGCATGAGGACAGCTCCAGAAGCAACCTGCCCTTGCGTGACCATCTTTCAAGGAACACTTGATCTTGGAAGAGTGCTGAGTCTAAGGTGCCTCCCAGCCTTCGATGTGGCAGTTAAGAGTGTAGCTTTTTCAACCTGGAATTAAATTTTAGCTCTCTAACTTCCTGGTAGCCAGGTTACCTCCTCATCCTGTCTCTGTTCCTCCTCTGTAAAATGGGACACCATGGTACTGAGCATTTCTTGGGGTTCTGGCAGGAGTAAAGAGATAGGACCTGTAGAGCACTTGAGAACACGATGCCAAGCCCGTGGTAACTGTGAAACAACCTAAGTCATTACTGTTAACCCTCTTCTTCTTGTCTGCCTCTGGCAGCACCTTCCAGGCTGATGTTGTCCTATCTGGAGAATGGGGCTGGTGCCTCAGAGGGCAGGGGGCTGGCCCTGAGACGTCCTGGCCTCAAGACGGGCGGCTGAGGCTTCTTCCCTTGCAGTCCTCTGGTTCCAGCTCTTAGTGTCCCTTCTCTTGAGGCCCGTGGCACCCCCTCTTACGATGTTGTTTCTTCCTGTGTCTCTGTCCTTATGCCCCAGACACGGCACGGCGCACAGTGGGCTCCTAGGAAGCACTCTGCTAGTGGAGAGCGGTGTTTGCCATGACAGTGGAAGAAGAGAAGAGGGGGTGGGGTTTGTTAGATTTGTATGGAGAGAGGTTGAGAGTCAGAGGGAGGGACAGGATACCTAGGGGGTCTCCTGGAGGAGAGGCATATTCCCTCTATCCCGTGTCACAGGGCAAGGACGTCAGAATGGAAGTTTCAGGAAGACACATCTCTGTTAGGGAAAGGCCGAGTTGCCTGGCCCTAAACCTGCCTGAAGTGAGAAGCATGGGAAGAACATGGAAGTCAGGCACGCTAGTCTGGGCTCGCTGCTCCCAGTTTAGTTGTAGGACCTGGAGCATGGGTCCTACCCCAGATCTGCCGAGCCCAGGCCTGGAGTTCAGCAAGATTTCCCAGGTGTACATACGGAAATCTGGGGAGCTCAGCTCCAGACCAGAGCTTCTTAAGCCAGGAGTCATTCTTCCCAACCCACAGCTGAGAAAACTGAGGCTATCCCTGGGCCTCACGCACTGATTCTCAAAGGTCCGCTTCTCTCCCTGGACCACCCGGGAAGCACTAGTTCTTCCCTTGGACCAGCGGCGTCAGAAATGGGAATTGTCAGGCTGTGCTCCGGAGCCAGTGAGTCAGGACCTGTGGGGTGGGGGCCTCCAGGTGGCTCTGAAGCACTGGTGAGATCGATCACTAGGAGCCAGAGCACTGGCCCGCAGCGCTGGCTGCACAGTGGAATCACTCGGGAAGATAAACAAAGGATCACCGCAGAGCACGTGCATGTGGCAGGGCCACTGGGAAAGTCACAAGCTCCCCAGGTGATTCTAATGTGCAGACAGCGTTGAGGACCAGTGCTTTAGCCCCATGGAAAAATAGACCTCAGTTTTCTCAGCCGTACATCAGGGGGAATTGGGTAGACTAACCCCTGTTTGCCTGCCAGATAAAGGAAAGTGCCTTCGGCCTTTCATTTAGTTCCCTGGGGCCTGGAAAAGTGCATCGGGAGGCGGCTTCCACCTGTCAGAAAGGTGCAGCGAGATTCCTGTGCCTGTAGAGGTGGGGTTGGATACCTGCTATGGGCTGAGGGGTGGAATTATAATGCAGTGGCTCGCAGATCCAAGTACTAAGTGTTATAAGGAAGATATGCTGCTGTGTTCCGGGGAAGGCAGTCACTAGCTCCTTGCGAGCCTGGTTCAGGAATTCTCCTTGCCCTCCCTCTGCCACCAGTGCCTCATGCTGGAGCTCACCCTTAGTGGGGCCCTTTGCTCTGTGTTGTGAGATAATGAAGTCTGCAGCATCCCAGGCTCCCTTGGGTTAGAATCAGGGGTTGTTGGGAGCCTGGCCCCCTCGCCCTGAACACCGGTGGTGGCAAGAATGACATTTAGAGAAATATTTACCCCAAGTAATCCCTCTGCTATGCCACTGCCCGTCTCCCAGGAGGCTGGGTAACAAATACAGAGTTCTGCTCATCATTTATCGAGGGGTTGAGCTGAGCCTTCCATGGGCTAAGATGAGGCAGGAAAGAGGGTGGTGGTTATGGTCTCCAGACCCAGGCTCTGCAGCGGCCAGCATTTAGGGCCTCTGAAAGTAGCTGTTTGTTCCAATCACGGGGTGGCGCTGAATGTGCATCATAAATGCTGGGTTCAGAAGTGTCAGGAAACACTGTATGTAGAAAGTAATCATAATTTAATCTTACAAACGAAATTATATGGCACTTACCAAGTGCCCGAGGCACTATTCCTCATGGGATCCTCATGACCCATGATGTGTATAGCATTGTCCGGGAGGAGGCTGAAGCTTTGCCTCACATTGCGTGTCTCTTAGTCGCAAATCTGAGACTCGAATCCAACTGTATTGATTGCCACCATCCACCCTGCCCCAGCTTGACGTATTGAACCTGAGACTTTGCTAGGGACCTTTTAGGGCCATTTCATGACATGTTCTGTGGTTTTATGCCTACAAAGCCGTGGCTTCCAGGCCTGCCAGGCTCTCTCTGGCCATCACCCATCTCAATGCTTTCTCTTCTGGTCACTGTTCTTTTTTTCTTCCTCTTCTGAGAACCAGAACATGGATTTTGCAACTGAGTCCTAAGGACTTTTGGACTGGGGATCTAAGCGCGAGGGATTTTGAGAGAGAACTCATTGATCTGAGTCCACAACCCCTTGCTTATAATTCCAAAATCCCTGAAGCTCCAGAAAGTGAGGGTTTTCACCTAACTCATTGGGGAGGGAGGCAATCCTTCCCCAAACTTATGTGAGGCTGCTGATGGTCTTGATTCACTAGCTTAGTCTGGAGAATCATATGTGAGTGTCCCTGAAGAAACTGTAGTGTGTGTGACAGTGATTTGTGGCCCAAACCCCATAGATTCACCTAATTAATTTTCTAAATCTGAAACAGTTGGAATTCTAAAACACATCTGGCTCCACAGTTTTGAGTAAGGGGTTTTGGACCTGCAGATAAAAATTGAAGTGTGTGTGTGTGTGTGTGTGAGTGTGTTATTGATTTAGTCAGTGGATGTCTTTTGAGAGGAAAGAGTGGTAGATGGAGGAAAGTGGGGAAGACTAGTTATTAGAAAGGTGCCAGCAACCTGCGAACGACAGAGGTTTTTTTTGTGGGGATGATGTAGGTGAAGGGTTTGACAGCGATAGAACTGTTGTGGTCTGTACCTATATCAGGGGTTTCGTGTGGTCTGGTTTCTTTAGAAAATTGAATTGTAGAGGCGGCTGGGTGGCTCAGTCGGTTAAGCGTCCGACTTCAACTCAGGTCATGATCTCATAGTCTGTGAGTTCGAGCCCTGCATCGGGCTCTGTGCTGACAGCTCAGAGCCTGGAGCCTGTTTGAGATTCTGTGTCCCTCCCTCTCTCTCTGCCCCTCCCCAACTTGTGCTCTGTCTCTGTCTCTCTCTCAAAAGTAAATAAATTTAAAAAAAAAAAAGCATCTGACTTCAGTTCAGGTCATGATCTCACAGTCCATGAGTTAGAGCCCTGCATCGGGCTTTGTGCTGACAGCTCAGAACCTGGAGCCTGCTTTGGATTCTGTGTCTCCCTCTCTTTTTGCCCCTTCTCCACTTGTGCTCTCTCTCTCTTTCTCAAAAATAAATAAAGATTAAAAAAATTAGAAAACTGAATTGTAGTCTCTAATGATGCACTTATTTCCAGCTTTAACAAAGGCCCACGTCGTGTGTGTGTGTGTGTGTGTGTGTGCATGCACAGAAAATGTGTCACTGTTATTTTGCTGTGCCACAGATGAGGAATAACCAAGCAAAATAAAAAGACAGGAATGTCTCTGCATTCTTTGTATATTCCTTTCACATCTACTTGGCTCTGTTCTAATATTTCATTCTTCTTTGTTCTCTTTTCTTTAGAAGAGTTCAGATGCCCCTTAATAGAAACTGCTGACTTCACAGTGGAATGCACTTTTCTTCATTACTATTAGCTGTTGTAGGTCATTAAAACCTTGCTGTGGCTGCTTTTTTTTTTTTTTTTCCCCAGTAAAGGCTTTAAAATTTTAAAGTTTTTAAAGCTTCTGCCTTAGAGGGCTCTGGGAACTGTGGGCTCCTGAGACGAGAGAAAGTCATACCCAGCCTTCAGTTAAGTACAGGAGAGGACACAGATGCAGGCCCTGAGAGATACTTTGATATGTCTAAAAAGAATCCTTCTGAAAGAGTGTCAGACTTTAAGCCAGGATTGAAAGCATGGTCTTTATGAAGGCCCAGGAGACCAGACCTTGGGCCCTTGCCAGGTGGGAAGTTGGAAATGAGATTCCTGCATAAAGCCTGACCTTGGGGGGGGGGTGGTGGCTACATCCTCAGGGAGCAGGTGATCCAGCAAACATTTAGGAGGGGGTGGGGGGATGGCAGGGGCAGTGCAAAGGGAGCAGACAGGGGACTTTACCTGTTTCACCTTTGGCTTGGTTGAGGGAGGGTGAAACAATGTTTTCTGTGAGAATTTATGGTCATAGATCTGCCTTCACGAGGGTTCAGGTTTGAATTTATACTACCTGCATGACCCAGGACACCCCAAGCTTTGAAATTAACCTGATGTAGTTTTGGGTTGATAACACTCCATAGCATCTGTCAGAATCATGACAAATTCCCTCTAGAGTGACATTCTCATAGCTCGAGCATTGAAAGATTCCTGTAGGTAAAACCCTTCAGACATGAGCTTTACCCTTAAATAATGAAACAGGGAAACTAGTCACCATGAGTGAGAGCACAAACAGATACAAGAATCGGATCCAAGGGCTTCACGTATAAGACCAATTGGGTACATAATGTATTTCAAATGTTACAAAAATAAGTTGTTGGAAAAAATGAGCAAGAAGCACTCTACTAATTTAAAAAAGTACAGACATTTGAAGAAAAAGAAATAGAACTTCCAGAAATGAAAAATGTAACGCTGAAATTGAAAATATGATCTTTAGTGTTAGGCTTGCGCTTTTACAGGCTATTTTTATTAGAAACATTAAGATAGCAATTCCGAATAAGCGTACATCAAAGATAACATTAAAAAATGTGCAGTTTTGCAGGACTGAATGCATTATAATGTATTAGAAAAACCACATGGGACCCAGGCATGCTTTCATTTTTTGGCTATGTAACCTTGGGTTACTTCTTAACCTCTCAGATGCAGTTTGATCTTATGTAATCAGACTCCACAGATTTGCTCTGAAGGTTCTATTAGGTAGTTTTTGAAAGGATCTTGATTTCCCTTTTCCCTTTATTTCTCTTGCTTCTGAAGAATACATAGTCTCTCCCATTTCCTTCTCCTTTGGGAAGGGTCCTATAATTTAATAATTGTAATTGCAGCCAGGATGACTGCAAGGCAGGCTACCAGTCAGAAGAGCTGGTCTCAGGTAGCGAGGCTCTGGTCAGGCCTCCCATCCTGAGGTGGGAGTGGATGGTGGGGTTCGGACTTTGAGAGGGGCCTGAATGTGGTTAATATGGCGACAGATATGGATCTGGGTCAGGCAAAGCCTGCAAATCCTATCCCCAGTTAATCCAATCCCAACCCTTGGGAAATCTGAATTTTGCATTGAGCTTGGACTCTATTTTGGGGTTCGGCCCAACCTGTTACATTGCTCTGCAGACATTGTGCACCCTGTCCTCTTGGTCAGCTCTACAGGACAGGACCTGCGTTCCTGAACAGTGGGGAGGAGGAGGGGGATGGGAGGTACCTGTAGAGGAGCTCAGAGGCAAAAATAGCCTCACATACAGATCCTCTCCCCCTCTTTCTTCCGCTTCCCACCTTCATTTTCTCCATGTCCATTCTTCTCCTTTGACTTTCACTCCTTTTTTTAAAAAGTGTATTTATTTTGAGACAGAGAGAGAGACAGAGATAGAGAAAGGGAGAGAGAGAGAGAGAGAGAGCAGAAGAGGGGCACAGAGAGAGACACACACAGAATCCCAAGCAGGCTCTGCGCTGCCAGTGTAGAGCCTGACTGCAGGGCTTGAACTCACGTACTGTGAGATCATAACCTGAGCTGAGATCAAGAGTCAGATGCTTAACTGACTGAGCCACCCAGGCACCCAACTCCTTTTTTTCCCTTTCCCTTTTTATCTCTGTATTTTCTCCTTCTCTCTAGAAGAGGAACACAGCTCATTCTTTTTTTCTTTCTGTGAAATGAGTACAGTGAGAATTTGGGGAGTAGGTCTCCTCTGGACTTGGCCTGGACCCACAACAATGCTTGGCATATACCAAGATTTTAGAAACTGTCTAATGGGGTTGTCCCGGACCTTGGAATAGCTTCTGGACCTTCCCTGGTGTGGATCCAAGTCATGACAATGGAATTCTACCCAGGAAGGGAAGCAGTGAGCCCGAGTGGAGCTGGCTTTCAGGAGGAAATGGCAGGTTCCCCCTCCCCAGTGACATGGGCCCAGCCCAGCCTTGGAACTCAGCACTGTCAGGCCTGCAGATGACGTCACTGGCCTTCCATGGGACAGCTGCAGCCAGCAGCAGGACACTCCAGAAATGCCAGCAGTAATTGGAAACTTTATTTTCAAATGCTTCCCACAGCATTCATGCATGGCGAGAGGTGCTCATGCTGCTGGGCTATTCAGGTGGCCACCCTGAGCGGGGCCCTGGGGGATCAGGAGGACCTGAAGCTAACCTCCATCTTCTCTGGGGCAGGGCTCTGGGGGCATGGGGTGTGGGGATATTCCCCAGAGGGTTGCAGCTTCTTGTGAAAGGGATTCCATTCATATAAGCCTCCAGAACCAATGGGATGCAAATCATTTTCAAAGCCCCCCCCCCTTTTTTGCTATTCCATTTAAAAAACATTTTCTTCTTATTTAGCTATCTCTGATGCCTAATCTTCTCTGTGCAGCAGGTGAATGTTAAGAGAAATGAAAGGGGAGAGAAACACAAAGGTCTTTGGGAAGGGACTATTTTGTGGAGACACAGCAGCCGCCTTCCCATGTCTGAAGGTCTGTGATGGGGAAGAGGTGTCAGCCTGTTCTGTGTGCCCCCTGATAAGAGAACCAGGTTGTGGGGAGGCACGTGTTGTCCTGGAATTCCGGTGAGAGCAGGGAGCTCACAATGATGCACCTGCTACAGGACATCACAGTGCAGGGGGCTTGCTCCTAAGCCACGGGAATCAGAGCCAGTTTGTGCTGGGGAGCCGGCCTCTGGCACAGTACCCGCCCCCGCCCCCGCCTCCGCATCAGCCACGTTACTGGCCCACTTGTCAATCACAGACCAGCGCCAAGTACTGATCAACCATTCAGTTCTCACTCCTGCCTCAGTGGGTGGGAGCTATCATTAACGTCATTTTACAGATGGGAAACTGACTCACAGAGTCCAGGTTCCCAAGGTCACAGGCTAGGAAGCGGCAGGGGCTGGATTGGAATCAAGGCAGTCTGTCATCAGAGCCCACTCCCACCCCATACCTCCCGCCCCAGCTCTTAACCAGCAGGATTTACCTCTCGTCGTGGTTTTAATGTGGCTTGAACCCTCCAGTCCTTTCTCTCATACTTTTTTCTCCACCTCCTTTTTATCGTAGTCTTCAGTGTCATGTCAACATAGTGCCTTATGAAATCGTTGGGAAGATACCTCTTTGGGACAGTGTGCTCAGCCGTGGAAGCTCTCTCCCTGCGCCCCCACCCCCCACCCTGCCTCATCCCTGTTTATCTCCTTTAAGGGAGAGTGTACTATGGGAGCTGTCATCTAAAAATGGACTGGCTCAGCCCTGGCGGGATCCAGGAGGGGGAAGGTAGCCACTTGCAAGAAACCGGTGCCGGGCGTAGCCAGCACCGGCTGTCAGGCGGGAGGACCGGTGGACATTGGAGGTGCAGTCTAATGGGGACAGTCGCCGAGTGTTGCCCTTGATGGCGCTCCCGCTGTCGTAGAGACGGTTGCTGCCAGAAGCGTGATTCTGCCGGGGAGGCAGTGGCTCGCCGGCCCCTCTCACCACCTGCTTGAATTATTGCAGTTGCCTCCTGGCTGCTCTGCCAGGTCTCCTGTGCTCCCTTCCCCAGCCAGTCCTGCGTGCAGCTGCCAGAGTCATCTCCCCAAATACTGATTTTATGACATCACTCTGAACTCCCTTTGCTCCTCCATGTGCTCAGAAGCCTGACCTCCTCCTGCACCCCGTGGTCGAGGCCTCTGCCCTCAGACCCCGGCCCGCCTTTCCAACCTCCCCTTCCTCATCTGCCCTCTGTGAGCCTCACTGCACCCAAACTGGTCTGCGGTGTGCCCCGAACAAGCCTTCACAACCTGCCTGTTCTTATCTGGGACTCCCTCCTCCTCCTCCCAGGTGTCCGAGTTCCTGGTTCGTTCAGGCTTCCCTTCACTCAACACCCATCTACTATGAAGTGACTTAGTGCCAGGGAGAGGCTGGGAAAACTGAGACATATGAGAGAGGTGCCCTGCCCTTGAAGAGCTGTTCGTCTTTGATCAGCGTGGTGAGAGCCACTCCAGGTTTGGTAGAAAGGCTCCTCTTCCAGGAACCCTTCACTGATGGCTTGTCACTGTGAACTTGCCCTTAGCAGGAGCCCTATAGATCCCAGTCTGTGTTCTTCTCTTTTAGTGCCTTGTTTTCTGCCTGGTGTTTTTCACTTAATGTCAGTATCTGTTGGACTTTATTCTAAAGGAACATACCACACTCTACTGCACTATGTTTCTATTGATAGGAATACACGTTTATGTTGAGGGCTGAGTCCAAAGTGCGCCCACTTCCGTGATTCCCCGAGATTCTCATAATGACACTATGGGGCAGGCAGGACAGATGTGTTCAGGGCCAGTTTGCAGAGTGGATGCGACTTGCTCACAGGCACACAGTTAATAAGTAGCAGAGGCAGGACTCGGCCCTAGGGTCTTGCCAAGTGTATGGCACACAGCAACCATACACACAGCAACCCTCCCCCCCTCCAATGGAAGGGTAGATGGAGGCAACCCCATCACTGTGGGCTCTCCCCTGAGCCTGTAGTTGTGTATGTTAGGGTAGGATGAGAGAGTAGAGAGAAGAATCTTGTGGCTGAAGTCCAGGGGATTCATCAAGGAGAAGGAAGGTACATGGGGTTATGGGGCTGGTTGGATAAAGGGTGGTTTGTTCCCCTAATGCTTCTCATGCAGGTGTTCTACCTTCCTCTTCCTCCATGGAGATGGGAGTAGCTGGATGGAACTCGAGGAGAAGGAACAGTGTGGGAGGTGGCTACAGTGGATAGGATGGATGGGAAGAGGGCAGAGGAGCAAGGTCTGGGGACAGAGGCAGTCAGGTGACCTATCCCTTATCATCCAGGAAGAGCTTCAGGCTCAGACACCCAGCTAAAATATTTCAGAATTCTACATCGTTCTTAAAGTATTTAGTAGAACTGGGGACAAGGTATACAGAAAGTGGAATCCCAGCTCCCTGTTACGCTGGCTATTGATTTTTGGCTTTGCAATGATAGCAAACGTGCTATCACTGTGAACACTAGCTAGTTGGGATGCTTGGGCATTTGAAGCTCAGTTGTTTGAGCTACTTAGGTGTTAAAAAAAAATCTTACCTTGCTTTAACAAGAACAAAGTGTGTTTCTTTAGCCCAGGCATGAATCAAAAATAGTTGAACTTTTTTTTTTTTTTGCTTAAGTTTAAAAATAAAAGAGTCACCTTTGGGCTGAGATCAAGAATGGAAAATTTCAGGGCGTAAGAGTAATTTTTTTTCCCCATCTGTTCTGGTAAGGGACGATAAGGTGTTTTGATGGAAGGTTGCATGTCAACGTGGACTCTGGGTCCCTCTGCAATGTTGCTTTGCAGGGTCTACATGGTTAAGATGTTTTCAATGAAAGGCCCCTCCCTGTCCTGGCCCCTCCCTCTCCTGAATATGCAGAGGCCAGGGGAGCCACGTAATTGAATATAAGCAACGAATCAGAATAGACAAAGGGGGTGGTGATTAAAATGAACATGCTCTTCAGCTCCTGCAAAGGTGGTATTGTCACAGAATGTGCAGGTTGGCATGCCAGATGATCAATTACTAAAGCTCTAGATTGAATAGTGGCAGGTATGTGGTGATGGCTGCCAGGCCTAGGGAACTGTACTGGCAAGTGAGAGTAAGGATGGGGACTCCTGTGGCTTTTCATTAAAAACAAGTCTGGATAGTCCTTGACTACTGTGGTTAATTTTGAAGGGCATTGTGGTTAAAGCGTTGTTTGTTGGAGATACTTTATTTTTACAGTTCAGTATTATTAAGGTATGAAGAAACTGTTTTATGTATGTCAACTTTACTGTTTCTGACGTCTTCTGAGGAAGTATACATTCGTGCAATAGACTGCCTGGGATGTTCATTCTAAATTTAGAAGCCGCCTCCAATGGGTACTGAAATCAGTCACAGAGAATTCAGGTGCTTACTCAAAAAATCTACATATGCATGAGACTGGCATCATCACTGGTGGAAATTTGGGCAGCCGAGCCTGTGTCTTAGGATCCCGGGATTGTCAGGGTGTGCCCTGTCAGCTGTGGGCTGGGCTCATGACATGTGCGTTAGTGAGTATGTATTGAGCAGAGTCAGCATGGATGGAGAAAGGACAAGCCACCATAGACAAACCCTGAAAGCTCCAGTTCAGGAGCCCTAGGTTTTCATCTGGACCCTGACACTGACTAGCTGTGTGACCTTGGGCATGACACTTCACATAGCAGCCCTGGTTTCCTCATCAGTCAAAGTCGGGGATTGAATCATCCCCAAGCCTGTAATTGACAAAGCAGAATTCAAAGACTCCAGTAAGAACTTTAGTTCTCTTTTATCTGGGCTGTTTGTAGTAGTGAAAAGTGATAACATAATTAAAAACTTCCCTTCTGGTTAAATAGCCATAGTCAAATATGGTCAGTGTTGTAGTAGTTTTACGTGGGGACAGGTGGTAGCTACCCTTGTGGTGAGCACAGCCTCACACACAAAGAAGCTGGACCACTGAGTTGTACACCTGGAACTACTGTAACATTGTGTGTCAACTATTCTCAAATAATATCACATTTTAAACATGAAATAAAATGGCCTTTGTGCTAGGTTGTGTGAGTATCTTTGTCATTCTGGCTTTTTCCCTGAAAGCCTCTGGACCTTCTCAGGAGGCAGCTATTAACGACTCAACGTTTGGCACCGAGAGGGGCTTCAGCCTAGGCCCTTGTCCATCCTGATGTTCATGGTCCTGCCTTACCTGCTGTTAAATATGTTGGACATTTCCCTGGCTTATGGGCAGTCTCTGGGTGGAGTCAACATAATGATCGAACTTCTCTGGGTCTCTGTTTATGCACCTGGAAATGGAGCTAATCATGAACAGTAGAAGTAGTTATGAGGGTGGGCTCTGAAGCCTGACCACCTGGGTCCAAGTCTCAGCTCTGTCATCCGTTAGCTGTGTGATCTTGGGCAAGTCATGTAGCCTCTCTTACCTTAAATCACTGCCTGCAAAATGGGGACTAGAATAGCACCTACTGTATAGAGCTGAGGCTGACATTAAACAATATGCATGAAATGCTTAGAATAGAACAGTCATAGTAAAAATGATGGCACTATATATGTGTGAGATATTAACATACAGGGCTTTATCATATGCCAAGTGAGATAAAGTAATTGTACATGGAGGGAGAGGATGTGTGTAAGCCCCTTACAAAATAGTTGCCAAATAGTTAACTTTTAGTCATTGTTAGCTGTTATCTAACCAGGTCCTATTGGAAAAAGAAGTTTTTTTTTTTTTTTTTAAAGAAATTTTTTTTAACGTTTATTTATTTTTGAGACAGAGAGAGACAGAGCATGAACGTGGGAGGGGCAGAGAGAGAAGGAGACACAGAATCGGAAGCAGGCTCCAGGCTCTGAGCCATCAGCCCAGAGCCCGACGCGGGGCTCGAACTCACAGACCGCGAGATCGTGACCTGAGTTGAAGTCGGACGCCTAACCGACTGAGCCACCCAGGCGCCCCAAGAAGTTTTTTTTTTTATTAAATATAATTTATTGTCAAATTGGTTTCCATACAACACCGAGTGCTCATCCAAACAGGTGCCCTCCTCTGTGCCCATCACCCACTTTCCCCTCTACCTCCCACCCCCCATCAACCCCCAGTTTGTTCTCAGTATTTAAGAGTCTCTTATGGTTTGCCTTCCTCCCTCTCTGTAACTTTTTTTTCCCCTTCCCCTCCCCCACGGTCTTCTGTTAAATTTCTCAGGATCCACATATGAGTGAAAACATGGTATCTGTCTTTCTCTGCCTGACTTATTTCACTAACCATAATACCCTCCAGTTCCATCCACGTTGCTGCAAATGGCATGATTTCATTCTTTCTCATTGCCAAGTAGTATTCCATTGTATATATAAACCACATCTTCTTTATCCCTTTGTCATTTGATGGACATTTAGGCTCTTTCCATCATTTGGCTATTGTTGAAAGTGCTGCTATAGATGACATGATATTATACATGGAAAACCCGATAGACTCCACCAAAAGTCTGCTAGAACTGATACATGAATTCAGCAAAGCCGCAGGATACAAAATTAATGTACAGAAATCAGTTGCATTCTTACACACTAATAATGGAGCAACAGAAAGACAAAGAAACTGATCCCATTCACAGTTGCACCAAGATCATAAAATACCTAGGAATAAACCTAACCAAAGATGTAAAAGATCTGTATGCTGAAAACTATAGAAAGCTTATGAAGGAAATTGAAGAAGATACAAAGAAATGGAAAAACATTCCGTGCTCATGGGTTGGAATAATAAATATTGTTAAAATGTCAATACTACCCAAAGCAATCTACACGTTCAATGCAGTCCCAATCAAAATTGCACCAGCATTCTTCTCGAAGCTAGAACAAGCAATTCTAAAATTTGTATGGAACCACAAAAGACCCCGAATAGCCAAAGTAATATTGAAGAAGAAGACCAAAGGAGGAGGCATCGCAACACCAGACTTTAGCCTCTACTACAAAGCTGTAATCACGAGACAGCATGGTATTGGCACAGAAACAGACATGTAGACCAATGGAATAGAAGAGAGACTCCAGAATTGGACCCACAAAAGTATGGCCAAATAATCTTTGACAAAGCAGGAAAGAACATCCAATGGAAAAAAGACAGTCTCTTTAACAAATGGTGCTGGGAGAACTGGATGGCAACATGCAGAAGAATGAAACTAGACCACTTCCTCACACCATACACAAAAATAAACTCAAAATGGATGAAGGACCTGAATGTGAGACAGGAAACCATCAAAACCCTAGAGGAGAAAGCAGGCAACAACCTCTTTGACATCAGCCACAGCAATTTCTTACTCGACACATCTCCAAAGGCAAGGGAATTAAAAGCAAAAATGAACTATTTGGACCTCATCAAGATAAAAAGCTTCTGCACTGCAAAGGAAACAATCAACAAAACTAAAAGGCAACCGACGGAATGGGAAAAGATTCTTGCAAATGACATATCGGACAAAGGGGTAGTATCCAAAATCTATAAAGAACTCACCCAACTCCACACCCGAAAAACAAATAATCCAATGAAGAAATGGGCAGAAGACATGAACAGACACTTTTCTAAAGAAGACATCCAGATGGCCAACGGTCACATGAAAAGATGCTCAACGTCACTCCTCATCAGGGAAATATAAATCAAAACCACACTGAGATGTCACCTCATGCGGGCCAGAGTGGCTAAAATGAACAAATCAGGAGACTGTATCTCTTGGGTATCCTGTATCTCTTGGGTAAATTCCTAGCAGTGCTATTGTTGGGTCATAGGGTGGTTCTATTTTTAATTTTTTGAGGAACCTCCACACTGTTTTCCAGAGCAGCTGTACCAGGTTGCATTCCCACCAACAGTGCAAGAGGGTTCCCGTTTCTCCACATCCGCGCCAGCATCTACAGTCTCCTGATTTGTTCATTTTAGCCACTCTGGCCCGCATGAGGTGACATCTCAGTGTGGTTTTGATTTATATTTCCCTGATGAGGAGTGACGTTGAGCATCTTTTCATGTGACCGTTGGCCATCTGGATGTCTTCTTTAGAAAAGTGTCTGTTCATGTCTTCTGCCCATTTCTTCATTGGATTATTTGTTTTTCGGGTGTGGAGTTGGGTGAGTTCTTTATAGATTTTGGATACTACCCCTTTGTCCGATATGTCATTTGCAAGAATCTTTTCCCATTCCGTCGGTTGCCTTTTAGTTTTGTTGATTGTTTCCTTTGCAGTGCAGAAGCTTTTTATCTTGATGAGGTCCAAATAGTTCATTTTTGCTTTTAATTCCCTTGCCTTTGGAGATGTGTCGAGTAAGAAATTGCTGTGGCTGATGTCAAAGAGGTTGTTGCCTGCTTTCTCCTCTAGGGTTTTGATGGTTTCCTGTCTCACATTCAGGTCCTTCATCCATTTTGAGTTTATTTTTGTGTATGGTGTGAGGAAGTGGTCTAGTTTCATTCTTCTGCATGTTGCCATCCAGTTCTCCCAGCACCATTTGTTAAAGAGACTGTCTTTTTTCCATTGGATGTTCTTTCCTGCTTTGTCAAAGATTATTTGGCCATACTTTTGTGGGTCCAATTCTGGAGTCTCTCTTCTATTCCATTGGTCTACATGTCTGTTTCTGTGCCAATACCATGCTGTCTCGTGATTACAGCTTTGTAGTAGAGGCTAAAGTCTGGTGTTGCGATGCCTCCTCCTTTGGTCTTCTTCTTCAATATTACTTTGGCTATTCGGGGTCTTTTGTGGTTCCATACAAATTTTAGTATTGTTTGTTCAAGCTTTAAGAAGAATGCCAGTGCAATTTTGATTGGGATTGCACTGAATGTGTCAGGAGGTCAGGTGCTAAGGTTTAGTCTGCTGGTGAAAGTCACAGCCACACTAGAGACCACTTAAGTGCAGCTCTTGGGGGCTGAAGAGCCCGGCTCCTTAGCATCCAGGAAACCTGATATCAGGTTCCAGAGCCAGAGTCACCTCCAAGAGAAGTGAAGGCTGCAGGCCACGTGGACTGTCAGCCACCTCCATGTGCCATGCTCTCCAGTGGCTTTCCTTGCATGGGTCAGTTTCCTCATCAGCAGTAGGGTGGAATTAGCTAGATTGGGGCTTTCAAACTCTATTTTTTTCCCTTGAGACCCCAGGAAGATGTGTTTCCTTTCTCAATTCAATATCTACATCTGTGAAGATAATTAAGCAAAAGTTCCACATAACGGCACCTTTCTGTAGGCATACTTTCTGTTTCCTGTGCTGTTAACATGCTTTTCTATTTATTGAAAAATGCCAGTTGTGAACCATGAAGTTGGTTCTGTGAGCTGCTAATGGGTCATGACATGCACTTAAAACACATGAGGCTGAATGATAGCTGAGGGCCCGTGTGGGCTGTTGTATAGTGATTCTGCTGGGACAGTACTGAGGGGACATGTGGCTTCTCCCTTGTGGGCCAGAGATGGTGTGAAATACCAGCCAGATTTTCAATTCCAGAGGTGGAGCCAGCTGCTGGTCCTTTTTTTTTTTTTTTCCCTTTCCTCGAAATCAAGTGGATATTTCCATAAACTCACAGGTATGAATTAGAACACATGTGGGACTATAGTTCCTTCCCTAGCCTCCAGTCCCAGTGGGAAGGAAGGGAGGCCTATCGCCATATGGAGGACAACAGACAGTGGTTTCAAATGGTTCTTGGCATAACGGGGTCCTGTAGCCCTTCTGCCAGGGGAGTGCAGTGGGTCAGGCTGAGCCCCGCCGACAGCGTACATGGGGAGGGTGTTCACCTTGTGTGGAAATTGCACAGCCCGAGCCCACGTGCAGTCCCGGAGTAGCGCCCACCTGCCGCTCCAGGTGCCAACTCTTGAGCTGCAGGATCCTGAGGAGGTCTGGGGTCCTGGGGTGGGGGTGGGTGGGCAGTGTGATGGTGGCGGCGGGCACGCCAGAGTTTGGAGGAGCGGCTACATACTAACATGTACCAAGTCGTTCCGTAATTTCATGCCTGTGGAACTGCACCAATCTTAGCCTGATTGCGGCTGTCCCTGAGAGGCCACCAGTAGGCCGGCATGCATGTTGCCGGGCAACAGGGGCTGGGCTGACCAAAGGCAAGGGGAGGAGCTAGCCTCTGAGGCTGACATAACCATCAGGCCTTTTCCAGCATATGGCCGGAAGTCAGGCCCTCGCCTTCCCTGGGTAGCATTGGAGCCTAAATGTCCCCTGCTGCATTATGATGAAAGTATCTTGTGGGCTCGCCACCTAACGCTTTTGGGCCACAGTGGTTTTAAGAGCACTCATTAGAAAGGGGTGTTCCTTGGAGAGGCCTTGAGGCCCAGCAGCTAGTGACTCTGCCAGGGGTTCTACGGTCCAGATGCCTGGCGTGATGCTTACTTCCAAGCCTCTGCTTCATGGCTTTATTTTGTGCCTGTGCCCTTTTCCATCTGGACAAGCAGAGACCTTACTGGAATTTCAGGACTGCTGTTGAGGCCTTTCTTGAGATGCAGCAGCATTTCTGACTAGTGGAGGCAGGACTGTGGACAAAAGGTGCATAATTGATAGCAAATTTATTGTAGGAACCTATCTCCTTGGGACTCTTCTTCCTTAGGACACCTGTTATCCAAGGTCCTTCCTGGAACTGCATTTATGCTGGTGAACCACGAGCCAGAGTGCTCAGTTCCTTCTGTGAGGGCCTCGGCTTTCCCTCTCTGCCCTTCCCTCCCCTAGTGTCACCCTGGTCAAATAGTTCTTATGAAATAGTTTTCTACTCAGGCTCTGCTCCTGAAAGTCTGCACTCTGAATGTGGTGCCTCTTCGGTGTCACCTGACTCACGATGCGTGTCCTGACATCTGTGTTCTTATTTTTCTAAGACCAGAATTATGAACATTCCAGGAGTCATCTGGGGGGAATCTGGAGAAGCAAGAACCCACTTTGTGAGCCTTTTTCTTATCGGTACCAGGGGGATAAGAATGTGTGCTTCACTGGTTTGCTGTGAAGATCATATGAGATAGAACTTTGCAAGTTATTCAGCTCAAGGTGAAAGAAGGAATTATTATTAATTAATATATCACTATTATTAAGAATTTCCTAGAATTCGCACACTCAAATGCTTTATTCGGTGCAATCTTTCTACAACTGTAGATTGGGATATTAGTTTCCTTGCATACAGAATGGTGTACATAGAAACAAAATCACTCTTCCCTGGCAGTCTGAATTTCTTAACTTGGCAAGACAGCTTAAGGTTTTTTGTAAACGCTGGGGAGGGGGACCCAGAATCACCCAGCCCCCCTGCTAATAGCACATTATTACTGTGTTTTCTGTATCTCCTGTTTATCTCTGGAAACCCTAAAGAGCATGAGAATTATATTCTCTGTCACTGCTCAAGAGTCTCCTATGAACCATATAAACGGTATTGAACTGCACACTTGTTTCTCATAAACCCAGTTGGGCTAATATTGTAGACCGTTTCTGTCACCTCTGGCTGTCTGGCTGTATTTGTACTTATCCACACATCCTTCATGCTCAGGGCACATGCTGGGTAGGAGAAGCCTGTGTCCTCCCAGCTGGAGGGTACTCATAACTCATGAACTCAACATTGAATGGCTAACCATGGGCCATGACTCATAGTGTTCCTGAATGCTTTGGGGGCAAGATTAAACCGCCTTTTGGCAGTGATTGACAGCTGCCAAGATTGAACTAATGAGCCCGGAGCCCCTGACTCCCTGCAAACTACTCTGGAGTCGATTTCTTTGCACATAGCTCTCCCTACCTTTCAGAAACCTGCCTCTGTAGCTCCTCTGTGCTCAGTATATGTCACATCCATCTCCTGCTGTTTTGCCAGACTTAATTGCCAGAATTATCTGAGTGAGTTATTTGTATTAGTCTCCAACCAACCAGTAATTACAGCTAGAGGACCAACAAATAGAACACATGCTTGTCTTCCCTGGTGACTTTCGGTCTCGGTCCTCTCAGGGCCCGTAGAGATGAGTTTGAGGCATTGGGGTGTGATTGTATCTGTGGTTGATGGGGGGCTGGAGCTGGGGAAATGCCCCAGTGATTGCATTTTCCTCGTGTGTTTTTGGCTCACAGGTGTGCATCACCATGGCATGACCATTGGGTGTCGATGAAAGATGGTTCTCTGGTGTTGAGCAGGAGGCACTTGGTTGGGTGTGTTCGTGACCCTGGGATCCATGCTCATTGTGATCCTCGTTTTCAGATGGATCTGGTTTATATCTCCAGGGTCCTGGATTCTTCCTGGTGCAGCGTGATCATGGCTTTGAGATGTATGAGCAGTGGCCTTGTTCTATCACTGTCTTCACCATCATCTACAGCACTGACACTTCTGTAGGAGCACATCAGAGGTGACAGAGGTCTGTCACCTGAATTATGACCTTCAGTTTCTCCCAATCACTTTGAAAAACTATACTTCCACTTTTGAAAGATGAAGAAACAGACTCAGCAAGGTTGGGTGACTTGCCCCAAATCCCCCAGATGGTAGGTAGTAGAAAGGGGCTTAGTACCTCTGTCTGAAGCCCAAGCTCTTTCTCTCTGGTCACACTATGTGTCTTTTGGAGAGGAGCAAAGAATGCTTTTTGAAAACCTGCATTTTGCTTTTGCTGCTTTATAGAATGTCAGTGTTTGCCTAAGTTAGTTCTTAGGTAGTGGTGACCAAGAATCTTATTGTTCATTGGGATTTGCCTAGTTGACTCCAGCACAGAACCAGAGGCCCCAAAACACAACCAAGCTTCCTGGCTTCTCCAGCACTAACTTCATCTCTAGATGCCACCGGTGTGAGGTCTCTGCTGTGTGCAAGGGGATGGCGGGGGTGGGGGAGCTAAGTTTGGATCCCTGTACTGTTCCCTTCTCATCTGTTTAGTTTAACCTCCAGAGTCTTGTACCATGCTGTCTGTGCCAAATGGAAAATGATGTTTTTATATTGCCTCATACATCATTCTTACTCTGGCGTGGGGGCTGGGATCTTGGAAGACTTCAATATACTCAGCATAGGACTCTGCTTAAAGCTACGAGAAGCTGTTAGATTTTTTTGTCGTGAGGTTGGCTGAACCTGAGTTTTACAACTAGTTTTTATGTTCTGTTCAGAAAGACAAGGTTGAAAAAAACAGGTGACACTGAGGTATCATTTGAGTAAATGATTTTTGTCTTCTCCTAGAAGGGAGGTTGGCTATTCCTTGATTCTAATTTTCAGGTTATTTCTCCCAAGATATATAGTTCTTTTTTTCTCCCTGACCTATGGGATCTTCATCCCTTGTAATAGTCAGAAATGGCCCTTGATCCATGGGTTTATTTGGGCTCAAATCAAGTCTCCAGAAGCACGAAAGGCCTGTGACTTTGTCATATAATCACCCTGGCCTGTGAGGAAGGGCCCTGCTGATCTCTTTCCTGAAGTACCTCAGACACATGTGTCCATCTCTCTGTTCCCCCAGCTACCCTTCCTGAGAATGAATGTCCCCCTCTTCCTGATAAGGGGAGTTCTTTGTCTGCTCCATGTTTCTGTGGTGCACACCTGTGTGCATGTGTGTGTGTGTGTGTGTGTGTGCAGACGTGTGTGTCGGAGAGAAGAAAGGGTGAGGGAGGAGGTGTTGAAGATGAAGTCCTTGTTAGCGGATGCTTTTTCTCAGAAGAGAAATCACCTTCGCAGGATGTGGGGAGCTGGTAAAATGTCATCACCGACCCCACTCAACCCCCCTTGTGATCAACACTTCCTGCATCTTCCTTGTTTCTCACTGTCCCCAAGTCCCCCAGGAACTGCTGGTCCAAGAGGATGCACCGTGGTGGTTGACTCTGTGGGCTTTGTGCCATGACCGTGAAGTTAGGGCCTGTCAAGTCCCGCCCTCTTTGCAGATGGCAACGTTTCCGGGAACAGGAGGGCCTTGGAAAGTATGTGTGCTCGTTAGATGGAGGCAAAGACTCACTTGGACTCTTCCATGGAGTTTTCCTCACCTCATCAGAGAGGACTTGGTTCTCAGGAAACGTCCTCAGGGGGCCTGTGACAGTTTTTCTGTTGGGCTTTCAGAGGGTTAAAGAAATAGCACACTCACCCCCAGTTGTGCAAAATGCGGCTCTGAGGATTGCTGGGGAGATTGCTCAGCTTGCTTTGAGGAGCTTGTGTTCATGCAGAGGGCCCTTGTGGGCTTCTCTTCCTGGTGTCTGTAGTGAGTGGCCCAGGCCAGTGCTTCCTGGTCGTGGCCACAAGAATCACCTGTTAGAACCTAAAAAAAATAAATAAAACCCCACTTGAGAACTACTGAATTGAAACATCCAGGAGTGGAATATGAAATGTGTGTTACTTAGACCAGCCCTACAGGGAATTCTGATGACCTTCCATGCTTCAGAAACCACCAGACTCTTTACCCGTCCGCTAGACAGTGGGGGAGGGCAGGAGGAGGGGTGAGGTGACACTCGGATGAGACCTTGTGTCTCTGTGGTTGCCTTGAGCTCACGTCCTGGGCACCCACCTTCGTGGTAACAGCCTGCTGCTGACATTGGGCCCTGGGAGTGAGGTCAGCAGGACACCCTGGTCCCTGGTGTGGGCATTTCCCTGGGAACAGCCCCGAGACAGAAGCTGCTCTCTGGGAGTAGGGTGTACCTGAGACATCACAGGTGGGCTCACTGCTGAACAATTCAGTGGTTCCTCCCGGCCACAGGGACACTCAGGCTCCCGGTAGGTGTGTGTCATGGACGAAGGGCTTGACTCGCAGTGCAGGGGGCCTGGAGAGGGCCCAGCCGGAGGCAGGCACACCACTGGACAGGTGCTCACCCTGCACCCAGTGGGGGGAGTTTTCATTCTACTGGGGAGTGCCATCCTGCCCTTGTCCTCTGTCACCTCATCCCCCAAGGGCCCCTTTCTTCAGTGTAGGGGGAGGGGTAAGCTTGGGCATGGGAAGAACCATTTATTTGTGAGGGCAGATTCAGGAACATTTAAAAGATTGATGGGCCGCATTTTCAAGAAATTCAAAGCAGAAGTAGTTTTATGGAGACCCAAGGGGCAAAAAAATGAAAAAAAAAAAAAAAAACATTTAGATTTCATCTTTCTCCCAGTAATGGAACACTATTGAGAAAATTGACCTCGCCTTTTTGTCACTAAAATGTTAATGTGTGTGCTGTTTGGGGAGGAGTAATGATGCAGAGGCTGCTTTCTAACTTTTTGCCTTCTTAAGCGAACTCAAGGGCTGCATGGTGGCCTGCCGGTGGTGTTCATGACAAGAGAAAATCGTGCACAGCATGGCTCATTCAGGAAGAGTAAACCTACGCCCTCGGGAGTGTCTGATCTCAGTACTTCTTGGTGGAAGTCCTATCACAGTGGATGCATACATCAAATCACTATAATGCACACTTAAATATCTTAGAATTTTGTTTGTCAATTACATCTCAAGGAAGCTGCAAAAAACAAAAGCAATTGTGAATACCCACATATGTTCCTAAAGAAAACTCCTGGGGCACCTGCGTGGTGCAGTCGGTTAAGCATCTGACTCTTGGTTTCAGCTTTCAGGTCAGGATCTCATGGTTCGTGAGTTCGAGCCCCACACTGGGCTCTGTACTGACAGCACAGAGCCTGCTTGGGATTCTCTCTCTCTCTCCCTCTCTCTCTGCCCCTCCCCAGAGTATGCACTGCTTTATCTTTATTTATTTATTTATTTATTTATTTATTTATTTTAAATAAATGAAAAAAAATTTTATTTATTTATTTTTTATTTATTTATTTTTTCAATATATGAAGTTTATTGTCATATTGGTTTCCATACAGCACCCAGTGCTCATCCCGAAAGATGCCCTCCTGAATACCCATCACCCACCCTCCCCTCCCTCCCGCCCCCCATCAACCCCCAGTTTTTAAGAGTCTCTTATGCTTTGGCTCTCTCCCATTCTAACCTCTTTTTTTTTTTTTCCTTCCCCTCCCCCATGGGTTTCTGTTAAGTTTCTCAGGATCCACATAAGAGTGAAAATATATGGTATCTGTCTTTCTCTGTATGGCTTATTTCACTTAGCATCACACTCTCCAGTTCCATCCACATTGCCACAAAGGGCCATATTTCATTCTTTCTCATTGCCACGTAGTACTCCATTGTGTATATAAACCACAATTTCTTTATCCATTCATCAGTTGATGGACATTTAGGCTCTTTCCATCATTTGGCTATTGTTGAGAGTGCTGCTATAAACATTGGGGTACAAGTGCCCCTATGTACCAGCATTCCTGTATCCCTTGGGTAAACTCCTAGCAGTGCTATTTCTGGGTCATAGGGTAGGTCTATTTTTAAATTAAAATTTTTTTAACTGAATTTTTTAAAATTTAAAATTTAAAAAATTTTAATGAACTTTTAAAATTATTTATTTTAAATAAACTCAAGAAAACCCCCTCATTACTGGATATTTCAAACATAGAAGGGGAGCGGAGAGCTGTAGCATGGGTGTACATGGGCTGTCTGCCTGCCCGGTAGACAGAAGCCTCCATGGGGACTTGTCAGAGCTGCCACCTAGAGAGTGCCCAGTGCTCAGCCTGTATCCCCCTCCCCCTCCTCCCTGTACCCATGCTATTTGTACACAGTTATTGTCTGTTCTCTGGTGAAGAAACCGACCCATATTGCAGTCACATAGCTGGTAAGTGGAGGAGGTCAGATTCAAGCCTGGAGGTCCCTGGGCTAACCACCATGTGCAGAGGCTAACTAGGGTCCCATCCTACACGGTGCTGTCTGCTTTCCTGCCCCACTTTGTCCTGGCAGGGCTCTCTGCTCCTAGGACATTGCTGTCTCTTTGAATGTAGTCTCTCTAGCCTTCTGCGTCCAAACCCTCTTCTTACTCTTCCGGGTTTCAGAAATGCCTGGAAATTGCAGATTTGTCCAGGGTGTGTTTTCCCACTGAGGCTCCAGGAGGCTTGCGCTTCGGTCGCTGACAATTGACTTCCTCCTTGCCGCTTGTGGCCACTTTGGTGGACTGTGCAGATATCTATCATGTTAGAATTGTAGAGGGTCCCTTTGCAGAATTAACTTCCCGGAATCTCTAGAAGGAGAGGGTGACTTCTGGGTCCCCTTCTGCCATCTTAGTGATGGCTGCAATAGACGTGCTGGCCAGGCTGGACGGTAGGGACTCTGCTCTACATACAGTGTGCTCAGGGGAGAAAGGGTTTTACCTGAAAGATCAAGTCTATAGCATCAGCTGAACCCTGGCTGGAATCTCAGAGCATCCCACAGCTCAGCAGAACTATTTAGTTAAGGATGCAACTTTGTAGCATGCTGTGCCAGTCACAGGGCAGGATGAATTACATTGGAAACAGTTCCTGGCCTCCCGGTGGGGCCCCCTAACGGTGCACGATACTTTCCCGGAAAGAGCGTTTGATTGATTATGGGGTTCAGGGGCTTCGGATTCCCGTTGGTTTCTGTTCTTTTTTTTTGTTCTGGGTCTCAGTTTTCTCATCTGTAAAATGGGGCATTAGAAACTGAATACATAAGGTGATACTTTATTTACTTTTTTAAAGTTTATTTATTTATTTTGAGAGAGAGAGAGAGAGAGAGAGAGAGAGAGAGAGAGAGAGCGAGCAGGGGAGAGGCAGAGAGAGAGAGAGGGAGAGAATCCCAAGTAGGCTCTGCACTGCCAGCGCAGAGCCCGAGGCGGTGCTCGAATTCATTACCCGTGAGATCGTGACCTGAGCTGAAATCGCGAGTCTGATGTTTACCTGACTGAGCCACCCAGGCGCCCCCTAAGGTGATACTTTAAACTCACACAATGTTATATGTCAATTATATCTCAGTAAAGCTGGAAAAAAAAAAAAAAACAACTTAGTGCATTTGAGAATTTTCTACTGAAATTCTTTAATTTTTTAAATCTTTATTTATTTTTGAGAGAGAGAGAGAGAGAGAGAGAGAGAAAGAGAAAGTGCTAGCGGGGGAGGAACAGAGAGGGAGACAGAGGATCCAAAGCAGGCTCTAAGCTCTGAGCTGTCAACCCAGAGCCTGATGCAGGGCTCGAACTCACAAACCATGAGATCATGATGTGGGCCGAAGTCAGACACCTAACCGACTGAGCCACCCAGTGGCCCCTCTACTGACATTCTTTAAGGGGAGAAATGAATAAAGGTGAATGGGCTCCTCCTCTGTTACTATATAGGAGCATAATCTGAAGTCACCCTCCATGCACATGTTTACTTGATAAAGTTGTGCAGATTTTCCCTGTCATTATGTGATGTTTGTTTTTTATTTAATATGTAAATAGTATTCTCCCTACAACTTGGAATCAATTATGCTCCATTTGTAAATTCCCAGAGTGGTTTTATGTGCCCTGACACCTTAGTCTGGGAGGCAAAGCTCAGGGAGCAGGCTTGTGTCATGCTCAGGTTGGGGGGCAGCATATGAAAGTGGTGCCCCACATGCACCACGTTTTCTGCTCGTCTCAGGGTCGTATTCTCACACTGCTTCTAGCATCTTTTCTTCGTGGAATTAGTGACGATGTCAACATCTTACCTTACAGATGCTCCCCTGTTGCAACTGTGCTCAGAAGACGCACACCCGGCCCTCACCAGTCCCCAGCTTTGCCTAGACGCAGCCCGGTTTCTGGGGGAGAGAGGCATGCCCGGGTCTGAGATGCTTGCTTGGCAATGTTTTCCAAGGCCCCTTCCAGCTCTTATGTTCTGTGCATCTGCATGAGGTCACAAAGCTCAGCCGGGCAGGCTGACAACCACATCGACGTCACAGCAATATGTTAATCCAGGAGATAAAAGAGAAAGCGAGGCAGGAGAGAGCAGTGTGAAATCCCAGAGGGAGCCCGAGGATCCAGGGAATTCCCATGGCTTCCAGCGGCAGAATGAAGATAGCTCTGGGTGCTGGCACCTCTCGGGACCAGACAGGCCCAGGTCTACACTGCAGGTGTTGAGAGAGAGGCAGCTCCAGCCAGAACCAGTATCAGATGGAGCCTCTGAGGAACCATGCTCCCATCTGGCCTGGGAAGTCTTCTGTCTTGATGCTCTATCCTCCCACCTGGATGTACCAGGACTCCCCCAAGAGGGGGCCCTGTCTCGGTCTTCATTTCCTTTCTAGTCTGCTCCACCGTGGCCCTGGTGGTGAGCATACCAGACATGAGCATTATTGCGAGGCTCAGGAGAGTCTCTTAGATGGCTGGGCGGGCGGGGGGAATCCTTGCACAGTCCCTGAACCTCACACCTTTCCCTCATCTTCCATTCTCTGCCCCTCTTAGTATCCTCCTCTTCTGAAAAGGGAGCTATTATTTGCCCAAGTTACCTAGGACTTTCATCCTCCACATCGGCAGTGGAGAAAAACTCCACGTGGCCAAAGGGTAGCTCATCCTGACTTTCTCCAATTTTTACCTTTCTCTTGAGGAATTTCTCATCTGTTAGTACTTTCATAAGATACTAGTTTTAAAGGGGCACCATTTTCCTCTAACCACAGTGGCCCCAGCTTGGGTACATGGCTTCTCAGCCTTTCCTTAAATTCCTCGTGTTGCTGGACATCTGGCCTGAGACACTGAAACGGGACTTGATGGAAAACTTGGGGCTGACACTAGGGAAATAAACAGAGGGTCACAGAGCCAGGGGACTGTCTTACAGGGCATAACGTATCCCCACCAGCGTCCTAGTCTGGGCCTCCTCCTCCATGCACAGGGGTCGCTGCTCTCACTGCAGCCCACAACTAGATATCTGCCCTTCTGGAGATCCCTGGCCGGGAGGTGGCCCAGAATGGGAGATGCAGGGACCAACTCCTTGTCAGTTGAAGGCCTGTGTCCTGGGTGCAGCTGTCCTCTCCCAGAGGATGTCCATCGTCTAGGAGACGAAAGCTTCCTTTCCTCCTTCTGGGGCACTCCTGCTGGCATAGAGCAGCATGGCCTCACTCCTCTAGGTCATGATGGGAGAATTCAACATAGAAAGTTCAACACCTCCAGGCTGCATAGGAGCTATCAAAAGGGGTGGCCACTTGATTTCCTTCTCAGTACAAGCAAGACGACGTAGTGGTTATTAGATATGTACGTCCTCAGCATCAGAATGCCTGCATTTAAATCCTGTCTCTGCCTTTTACTGGTTGTGTTATCCTGAAAAAAACAAAACACAAAAAAACCAAAAAAAACCCCAACCAACCAAACAAACAAAAAAAACGGCTTCGCTTCTCTGGGCCCCAACTTGCATGTTTGTGGAGTGTGTGTATTTATAGTGTCTTCTTCCTTGGTGTTGGGGCTGCTTGTGATTGTAGCGTTACTACATGCAAATGCCTGTGGTCAGTGATTGATTCCTAACAGGTCTGCTGTGTGTGTGTGAGTCTGGTCCATAATTGGCCTGGAGCGGAGGATATCTCCATCCATGCTGCAAAACCATGGCAAACATGGTTTTTCAACCTATTCCTGCATGCGTTCGTATTAGGTTCTGTCCCAACCCTACAGGGTACACTCCATGAGGAAGGGCTTTTGCCCGTCTTGTTTGCCACTGTATCTCAGGTGCATCTTGCCTGTAGTAGATGCTCATTAATTGCTTGCTGAATGACTGAGCTCTGTGAGTTAGGCATAGCAGGTAGTACTAGTCCATTTGACAGGAGGACAGGCTGAGGCCCTGAGATAGGACATGACTGACTCTTCTGAGGCTGTATGAGGCATTAGCAGCAGAGTCGGGGCGGGACCCCAGTCTCCTGAGTCCTGGTTCCGTGCACTTGCCCCCGCGTGCTGTTGCCTTAACTAGGAGTAGGTTGCCTGGAACAGGAACAAAATGGAAGGTGGGTAGCTTTCAGGTCAACTTCCTGGATCCCCGTCCATGCCGCTGCCTGGGGCTCCTCTGTGTGCACTTACATGTGCGTATCCTGCACGTCGAAAGCCCTGGAGCTTGTAGGCCAGTGGTATCTGCTGCATGGAATCCTGCTGACGGACAGCTTCTGCCCCTAGCTGATTGGGGTGGTGCAGATGACCGCTTGCTTTCCGGAAGCAGGCCTTACCTACGTGAGGCTTCAGGCTCTGCGTGTGGGCGCAGGGGGAGGCTTTGTGGTTGCACTGGGCATGTCAACCTGGCTTCCCAAAGGTGATGCACAGATTGCCCTTCTGTAAGTAGGATGTCTTGTCATGGGAGGCACTGGGTACCAGGCATCTTGTGTCTTTTTTGGCTTCCTATGGGGCTGCTTGGGCCCTCCAGGGCTATTTTCTCCATCCTTTCACCTCCATGCAAGACTGTACCAAATATATTCCAGAGATGTTTTGCTTTTAAAGGGACTCAGGAAGCAGGCCCAACTACTTCTGAAAGTTTTTCTAAATTGAGGGTTGCAATTTTTTTTTTCTTGTAAAGGGCCAGGTAGTAAATGTTTTAGGTTTTATGGGCCATGCTGTTGCAACTACTCAAGTATGCCTTTGTAGCATGGAATCAGCAATAGGCAATACTTAGTAGATTAGCATGGGTTAGTTCCAATAAAACTTTATTTACAAAAACAAATATCAGACCAGACTTGGCCCATCGGCTGTTAGTTTGGCAACCCTTGTTCTAAATGATCATCTTTAGGCTTGGCCCATTTCCTTCGGTCTTGCTGATCCTGGGTACTGCCTGAGTCAGATAATCCAAAGAGAAGGCAATTCCATGTTGATTTCACTTCTCAGTCTCTGCTTCTAAACCCTTCTCAGAATACCTGCCCAGGAGAGGTCCTGGAAACATGTGCCTTCCATGCAGAAGGCTTACTGTGTCTGGAAAGCCTGGCTCTCACCCCAAATTCCAGTTGATCTGGAAAAGCCACACAGGGGTGGGCCTGGATGGGGGGCCAGTCTGGGGTGAGGATGAATTGCTGTAAATGTTCAGACACTTGGGTTCTTCGTTCCATACCTCCTCACTGCCTTCCTAAAGCCAAGAAAAATGAAAGGCAAGGGCTCTGTGATCTTGGGCATAATATTTAGGGTTTAATGGGTAGGGTGAAATATAACTGACCAGTTCTTTTCCTTTAGCCAAGCCCTGCATGGTTCCTTAATAGTTCCTGGTGGGGATTGCAGGTTGGTGGGGAAGCAGTGGGGCTCTTTGGTGGTCTTGGGATAGAAGTCTGGATTCCAGGAGGTACTGGCTTATAAGAGACAAATTCAGCATGATTTTTTCAACACATCTTTGCACAGGGAGATTTTTATGGAAATTCGAACACTCCCAGCTAAATAATCCTGCTATTAGCATCTTTCATTTTGACAGAGGAGTTTTCTTCTTCTGCCCTGATGGATTATTCAGGCTGGGCTGGGTTCCTGTGTGGAGTTATGGGCACTCTTTAGGGGAAACATTTGGTGTGGTAGGAAGATCATGGTTTCTGGGATTAGATTTATGTCTTGGCCGTGTGCCATTACTTGTAATGGCCTCAGGCAAGTTCCTTAACCTCTCTGAGCTGCAGACCTCACCTGCACGAGGGTGTGATGATCCTGTACCCAGTGCTAAGGTACCAGCACTGAGGACCAGTGAGGAAGACTGAGGACCAATGTGCAATGTACCGAGTACAGTGCCTGACACATAGTAGGTGCCCTATAAAGGAAAACAAAAATTCACTTGTAATGAGGTCGGCTTCAACTATCCAGGTTTGGTTCAACATCTTTGAGGTTGTCCATGTGCTGCCCTGAGTAACCACCCAGTAGTAATGTTTTAAAGTATAAAGGAGGCCCTGAAAGGACGGTCTACTCCCTGGTGAACATCCATTTCTGAGAGTACGACCGTCCTTTCCTCCACCCATTGGAAATACTCAGCCAGTATGGGGCCAGGCAGCACCAAGGCGAAGGGGGGCATATGTCTTTGCATCTTGGGAAATAATCTTCTTGTGTGAACTTTTCCAGAAGAAGGAGACAGGGGTGGCCTGGGACCCTGGATGTTTCATGCTATCTTGTCTTGCCTCTCTCCTTGTCCTGGTGTTATTGTAGATTTGTTGAGGCTGGAATGTTCCTGCATGGTTCCTTTATACGAGGCACCCTCTGCCCAAGCATAGTCTAGCCCTGCTGCTTCCTGCATCCCATCTATCCATGCTGGGCAGTGGTGGTACTCTTTCCTGCTGAGTGGGCCAGAGCTGTCTGCAGATTCTTGTCAGAGCTGGGTGCCCTTAGCACACTGTGAGTTAGAGGGAGGCAGTAAGCTGGGAACTCAGTGGAGGAGGGAGGCCTTGAAGGTACAGAGAGGGGACAGGACAGGGAGAAGAAAAAAGAGGAGGAGGAGGCGGCTGTGGAGATGGCTCTCTCATTTACGGCAGGGAGTGTGTGATCACAGCCAGTGCTATGCAGACTTCCCTTCAAACGAGAAGGGAGTGAGAAAATGTAATTTTAGTGTCTGGCTTTTGACTGATTCCCTGCGGAGGTTCCTTCTGGGCTGCGGTATTGGGTGTCTCCCCTCCCCTGCAAGGGACAGACAGGCTATGATAAGTGAGTTCAGATTTTGCCTGGGGAAAAGCCATGGGGAGGAAGAAGAGAGCAATGCACATGCCCAAGGGGTCTGGGGGGCTTGGCTTTGGGGACAGGGAGGTGAAATTAAGGACACTGCAGGAGAGGATCAAGGACACTGCAGGAGAGGATTTAGGGACAGGCTAGTGGGGTCAGCAGCTCTACTCAGTCTGGGCTGAGCTATATTGGGTCTCTGTTCCTACGCCGAGGCATGAAGCCATGTTTTCCAGGCCCTGTTCCATGGCCCCACTGCCAACACAGGTGTGCATTTTGGTGGAGGCCCGCCGACCTCTGTGCAAAACCAAGGCAGCAGAGTCTTTCCCTGGAACAAGGTCCTGCTGAGAAGTGTGCATTCTGGGCAGGGCCCAGGGGGAGCCCCTGTGCCCAGCTGCCCCGTGGCCCCTGGCATGGAGATGCGGCTGGTGGATCTGCGTGTGAAAATCAGACCTGGGGAGATTATCAGCCGGTGACAGCTCTCCACCCCAACCCTACGGCCCCCACCCAGCCCAGAGAGTTCTCAGCCAGGGCATAGGGAAGGTTCACACGTGGTGGAAAATCTTAACATTTTCATCCCGCTGTCCCTCCCCTCACTGCCAGTCTGTGTGTGTTAGGGGAGCAGAAACTCATTTAAATATGAGTCTATGAAAAAATATAATTAGGAAGATAGATTGAAAAATGCATATAATATGCTTCCGTGCAAGATATAAATGACTTTACCCACACCACTACACCCATCCATTAAACTGCAGAGTGGGGAGTTGTCTGTGGCATGAAAGTCTCCTGGGAGATTCTCCCAGGGAACCCAACTATTAGGAACTCCTTAAAAGTGGAACTTGAATGATAGCATATAGATAAGAGCATCTTGGAAGCTTCATGGTTCCATTTAAATTCATCATGCAGTGGAAAAAAATAAATAAATTCATCATTCAGTGACTGCATCATAGGTAAGAAAGAATGTCGTTTCTTTTTTTTGCCTGTATCGTTTGCACCTGGTGAGGGATCACCTGGGGAGGAAGAAGGCTGGGCAGATGAGGGTCATGGGATTTTTGTCTTCCTCTATTGGAAGGCCGTGCCATATGGGAAGCGGCTAGCCTTTTTTGGTGAGTCCCCAGAGGGCAGATTTTTTTTTATAATTTTTTTAACGTTTATTTATTTTTGAGACAGAGAGAGACAGAGCATGAACGGTGGAGGGGCAGAGAGAGAGGGAGACACAGAATCGGAAGCAGGCTCCAGGCTCTGAGCCATCAGCCCAGAGCCCGACGCGGGGCTCGAACTTGCGGACTGCGAGATCGTGACCTGAGCTGAAGTCGGACGCTTAACCGACTGAGCCACCCAGGCGCCCCTCCAGAGGGCAGATTTAAGTGCCATTTGTCAGAAGTTATAGAAGGATGGGTCTTGGATCAATGTGAGGGAGCACTTTCTAGAAAAGCATTTTGGTTCAAAACACGGACTTTGGAGTTGTGGAGCCCAGACCTACCAGCTCCTGGTCGTGGGGCCTCAGGAAAATTCACTTCTCCGGGGCTCCATCTGTCCTGCACGAAATGGGGAAAACTCATGAAACCTTGTAACCTCATAAGGTTGCTTTGAGGATTAAAGGAGAAAGTAGAAGGGTATGAGTAGCTCATAATGAGGGCAATTTCATAAAAAGTAGGTATTCTTGCTGGAAGACATGACCACCAGGGTGTAGCGGCAGTGAGAAAATTAGCTGTGCTGGGCAGTGATGGCGGCTGCATTCAGTGGTCCTCAGATTTGGCAGTGATCGTTTCAACCACCTGGGAGTTTCTTCCTCTGCAAATAACAGCAATTGTTTTTGGAAATAATCACTGCAAAAAATTCAGAGAGAGATTTTGAAAATAAGTCCAAATCTCACCACCTCGGAATAATCGTCTTCAACAGTAGGAGGAAATCATTAAAGAATCTCTCTATGGATATATACAGCTGGGAGGATACATAGACCATAGATTGACAGGAATACTTTTAGAATAATAGGATCACACTCTCTGTTCTAATTTTAACGAAGAGTATTCACTTACTTTGCTTGATTTTCTAAGAGGAAGCATCTGAAGGAAGCGCTGAGCTCGGGATTAATATTTCTTCATTGAAACATAGTTTCTAAAAGATCTCACCGAGGTTAAGAAAAATATTAAGAGGTTGTAGTCATTGCTTTCTGTTAACAACTGATTTTAATTTTAGACTTGTAAGTGCATGCTATAAAAGATGCAGAAAGATGTGCTCATACTTTCTCCTACAACCTGTCTCTGCCTTATTTTGGTACTTACCATTGTTTGTACGTTGTTAAGCTTGATGATTTCTAGTAAGTCCCAGAGCCGTCTGGCCTCAAGCCTTTCCCCTACGTAGGAATTCAATTTTCACTAGTATTCTTTCTGTCTCCAAATTGTGCAGCCCTCTGAAATGCTGTCATTTTGGTCTTTAGTTTGTTTTCTTTGCTCTCACTTCACGGTAATCTAACTTTTCTTGTTGTATTGAATATGTATTCTGATTCGTTTCTCCTATACATTGAGCACTTGTAAAAAACTTCCTCTGTTTCTTCGGTTCCGTTTTCTTCAAGACGGAGCTCTTCATGGTCTGTACGCGGTGTTCCTTATATTTCCCTCTGTTCGTGTATGTATGCAAGTGCCATGGCATGCTGACCTTGGGTAGCTTTGTCTGGTCCTTCCACTCCGATACTGGGCAAAGGCTCTTTTAAAATGACTTTTCATGCCTTTTTGAAATGACTCTTTTTGTAGCTTATTCAAAACCACTGCTTTGGAATCTGAACTGCGGTTTGAGGTGATTTCTGATGCCTGAGAGCATTGTAGGGAACCTGGGGATGAGGGAGGGTCGGAGCTCAGAGCTGTGTGTTCCTTTGGTAGGACTGTGTGCTGCTCTCCCTTGGTTTTGTTCAACGTCCCGTTCCAAGTTCATGCCGCCCATGGTGAATGTGTTGTCTTCTGTGAGGGGATGCCCTTAGACGATCCCTTGAGTTAAGCACTGGGTCTCAGAGCCTATGCTCATCTGAGAGGAAGGGGGGGGACCCCGAGTTATTGAAACCATGGCTTTATAGCTGCCTTCTAGCAGTTTCCAGTTTATCCTTTCGACAATTTCCCATCAAGTCAGAAAAGGGAAAAAAAATAACAATGCAGCTATGGCCCACTTTTTTCTAAAGAGTAGGAATAGTAGTATAATGATGGAAGTATGATTAGTAGAAAGTGTGAGGATTGTGGCCTCACCGATAGTGCTTCCAGGGGCTGGGGTGGGGATAGGAGACTTACAAGGCACACTGAATCCTACTCCCCTACCCTCACCCCGGGACTTCTCCTTTAGATGTTGATAGCGTTCCTTGTTTTTTTTTTTTTTTAATTTTTTAATGTTTATTTATTTTTGAGAGAGAGAGAGAGAGAGACAGAGCATGAATGGGGGAGGGGCAGAGAGAGAGGGAGACACAGAATCTGGAGTAGGCTCCAGGCTCTGAGCTGTCAGCACAGAGCCCGATGCGGGGCTCGAACCCACCAACCATGAGATCATGACCTGAGCCAAAATTGGACGCTTAACCAACTGAGCCACCCAGGCGCTCTGATAGCGTTCCTTGTTTAATCACTGCTGCCCCCCCACCCCGTCTTTTTTGAGGGAGGTGCGTGTTTTGTTTTAATTAATGTGTTGGGACATGGAGGTGTGTGACATGTGGCTTCACTCTACTGTCTTTCTCCAAAAGCCTCTCTGAGTATCTTTTAAAAAATAATTGTTTCTCAGTCTTGAGCCATGTACATGGAATCTCACTCCCCTATGAGTGGGACACAGAGACCTTTAGCGGACCCTCGAACGGTGCAGGGTTAAGGGATGCCAACCTCCAGTGCAGTCAAAAGTCCAGAATAACCTTTAACCCCTCCAAAACTTAGCTACTAATAGCCTACCATTGACCAGAAGCCTTACCAATAACACAAATAGTTGATTGACACATATTTTGTATGTTATACGTATTATATACTATATTCTTACCATTAAGTAAGCTGGAGAAAACGTTATTAAGAAACTCATGAGGAAGAGGAAATACATTTACAGTACGTGATGTAAAATATCTGCATGTAAGTGGACCAAAGCATTCAGACCCATGTTGTTCAAATGTCAACTGTATATTTTTATGAAGTTCCCAAGGCAGTTCTAACAGTTGGCCAAGTCTAGGATCCATTTTAAGTTTCCTGTAAGATTCTTTCTGCCCCTAAGATTCTGTGATTCATTCTGTTCTCTTTAAGAAGGAGGGAGGGTGTATTAGTTCAGGGATTCTATCAGCTCTTTCCCCAGATATTCCCAGATGTGGTTTCCCTCATCATGTGGAAGAAGGAGTCATACATCTCCCCTTGTTCTGATCATTTCTTTTTTGAACTATGTATGTTGGAGGGATGAGGTTGAAGGCTTATCTAATCTTTGCTTTCCACAGTGACGTAAAAGCACCCTCTATCTTTTAGTAGGCTTGTCCTTGAGTTTGTGTAGATAGATTGTTCTCAACCTTTCCTGTGTGTTACAGTGCCTCTGGAAGATTTTTGAATACTCATGCCTGGGCCTCACCCCTGGAGATGCTGTGTTAATTGGGGCCCAAATCACTAGCCTTTCTTAGAGCTCCCTAGATGTTCTAGCTAATCTACTTCCAGGGTTGAAAACCAGTAGATTGTTCTTTCTTCTTCTTAACGTTTATTTATTTTTGAGAGACAAGTGTGAACAGGGGAGGATCAGAGAGAAAGAGGGAGACACAGAATCCGAAGCAGGCTCCAGGCTCTGAGCTGTCAGCACAGAGCCTGATGTGAGCTCTAATTCGCAAACTGAGATCATGACCTGAGCCAAAGTTGCACACTTAACTGACTGAGCCACCCAGGCGCCCCTTTTCCTTATTTCTTTAGTGACTCATGATCCTTTCTCCATTTCCTTTACTCGTACTCCAACCCTTGGTTATGGAACACGTATTTTCCACTCACTAAATAAGATAACGTTACTTAGAACAATATAGTGTGTTGTGGTAGGGAGCATGGACTTTGGAATGATAGAAACCTGAATGTGGATCCTATTTCTGTCCCTGCTGCTTGGGTGACCTTGGGCAAGTAACCTAACTTCTCTGTTCCTCAGTTTTTCTCGTGCAAAATAGGGATTTCACATCTAGTTTGCACAGTTGTGAAGGCTGTTTTGAGGATCTGTAGTAGTTTTGAATGACATGAACTACATGTTACACCTGTTTTCTTTTTGTTACTGTTTGCCTAATATATTCTTTCCTGACCCTTTATTCTCAATCTTTTAATAAGATTTTGTTTTAGATATATCTCTTGTAATCACAACACAATTGAATTTTGTTCAATGTTTTAAACAAATTTGGTAATTTCTGTCTTTTAGTAGGTAAGTTTAATCCATTTATGGTTATTATAATCACTGATATAATTTCTGAGTTTTTTCTCTACTTTTTTATTTTCGGTTTCTTTTTTACCATTCCTTTTTCTTGCTCCTTTTTTCCCTTTTCTATGTTGATGGATATTTCCACATCCCCTCCTTTTTTTCCTTTGCTGGTTCACTATTTAGAGATCATATTCTATTCTCTTAGTGGTTATTCTTAATATTTTAAACATACAGACATACCTTGTTTTCTTGCACTTTGATTTATTGTGCTTTGTAGATACTGTACTTTTTTTTAATGTTTATTTATTTTTGAACTAGAGAGAGCACAAGTGGGGAAGGGACAGAGAGAGAGAGAGAGAGAGACAGAGAGACAGAGAGACAGAGAGACAGAAGATCTGAAGCGGGCTCTGCACTGACAGCAGAGAGCTTGATGTGGGGCTCAAACTCACAAACCATGATATGACCTGAGCCAAAGTCAGATGCTTAACTGACTGAGCCACCCAGGTGCCCCTGTTTTTTTTTTTGTTGTTGTTGTTGTTTTTTTGTTTTGTTTTTTTTTGTTTTTTTTTTACAAATTGAAGGTTTGTGGCAACCCTGGGTAGAGTGTCTGTTGGCTTCATTTTCTCAACATCATTTGTTTGCTTTGTGTTTTCATGTCATAAATTGGTAATCCTCACAATATTTCAAAATTTTTCATTATTATTATATTTGCTATGTTTATCTGTGATCAGTGATTACAACTCACTGAAAGCTCAGATGCTGGACAGCATTTTTTAGCAATAAAGTATTTGTAAATTAAGGTGTGTACATTTTAGATAATGTTATCACACACTTGATAGACTGCAGTATTGTGTGCATATAACTTTTATATGCACTGGAAACCAGAAAAGTTCATTACTTGCTTTATTGTGATATTGACCTTATTGTGCTGGTCTGAAACCAAACTTGCATTATCCCCAAGGTATGCCTGTACGTACTTAGCCAAAAAATGTTTCTGGCAACACTGAAAGTGATACAGGATTATTAATAAATACTATATGAAAGTATCCAACATAGTGTCTAACAGTCATTAAAATGCATAATAATTTCCAGTTACTAGTGCTTCTCTTACTACTGCCAGCACTACAATTAATATTAATTCCATCATTTTACCCAGAGAGCTGCTAAGCAGTATTTTTACCTGTGAGTATGTTATCAAGAAGCTGACTATTATGAAAATTATGCAGAAAATCTGTTAGTCTGAGTAGTGACAGTTTTTCCCAAAGGAGGGCCTGCCTATTAGGAAAGATAGCATTGTGTCCTGGTGTATTTTGTCCCTGGGTTCATGACTGCATCTTTTTACATGACTTCTCTTATTCAATGAGATAAATTTTGCAAAGCACTTAGCACAGAGTAGGTGTTCAATAATTGGTAGCGTTTATATGGGCACACAGCTGAACTTCCCCTTTCCAACACACTAGCCTTGATGCATTACCCTGCCTCATTTCCCTGAAAGCCAGTTCTTGGTGTGCATCCCTCTGGCTCTGACCTCCTGACCCACAGCTCCAGTGGGTTGAGCACGGATGTAACTGCTCAGCTCCACCTGCTTCGGGCACAGCCAGGGAGGAGGCAGCCCAGCACTGTGAAATCAATCATGATGATTCTAGGAGGAATTATTGGTGAATTAGTGGAATGCTACAAGGGACGGGCCAGATGGAGGTAGGTGTAAAGCAGCACTTTGCTGGATGGAGATGTTTTTGCACAACATATTGATCTCCTTGGGGTGGGAGAAAAAAGAAACAGCAGCTCCTCGACACCCTCCCAGAGTGGCGGGTGGGAGAGGACAGGTGGGAGTCTGTGGGCCCCCTCAGCTGGCTTTTTTTGGATGTACCATCAGGTACTGGAGCTGTATTCCCACTGCTCCCCCGGCAATGCAAAGGGCAGATTACTAAGCAGGGCTGGGCTGGCAGCGAGCTATGCTTTGTTTTCCCTTCGCGGCTGCAGTGTTCCTGGAGGTAGGGGGTGCAGATACTCTGGGAGGGGGTGATGCTCATGCCTGGTGCCACAGGCTGAGCTCAGAACAGAGAAGTATGCCTGAGAGTCCAACCCCTGGTGCTCCTCTGATGGTCCCGGGAATAGCAGGGGCCAGGAGTAGGGTAAGCCGGGACGGCTGGGGATGAGGGACCCTGTCAAAGCTGGGTCCCATCCTTGAAGGTGTCTTCCAGATCCACCCTTGACAGGACACGGTTCTGCCTCAAGTATCGGTTTTGCTTCCCTGCTACAATCCATTATCTTGCAAATCCTAGGCCACTCGTTCCCCACCTGGATGTCTATTTCCCAACCAGTAAAATTAGAATTGCAGGTGTTTTAGCGGAAGGGGTCAGAAGATGAACCTAGGTTTTAATTCCATCACCATCACCACGTGATCTTGGACATCTGGCTTGGGTGATTGATGGCGTGATCTTGGACTTCTGACTTGGACGATTGACCATCTGTAAAATGCCCTTGCTTCCTCTTGGGAGCTGGGAAGTATGAATGCAAGAGTGGCCTAGTGGGCTCTGGAGAGGGGAGAGAGTTAAGAGAAGGGTTCTTGGGGACATCTGCTTCTTTCATAGGGCGGGGGAGCTGGTGTATGAATGGTATAAGTCTCGGGGTCCCCAGCCCCTTTCAGGGGGCCTCCTGGACCAACCAGCCTATACTGGAATCTTTTTAGTCCCATGGGTAGATGCAGGACCGAGACTGGCGGCATGAGGGGGACAGGTCACTGCTCAGCAGGAGGAGGGACCTGATCTCGGAGCAGCCCAGGCTTGGAGGTAAACTTGTACTAAGCAGGGACTCTGTGCCGGGTCCCGTGCGAACCGCTCCCCCTATATTAGCCCACTTACTCGATGCCTTCACGACAGGCCCCTCACAGGTGTGGACCAATCAGATTGGGTGTTTTTTATGGAGCTGTAACAGGATCCTCCTGGGTTCAGCCTTTAACCTCTTAGTCATTAGGTCGTGGAAGATCCAGGGGGCTCTATGGTGGGGGGGCCAGTTTGGGGGGTACCGGGGGGTTGATAGACTTGGGACTCATGATCTGGCTGAGCTGCTGAGGATGGCTTCATAACTAGCTCTGGAGTTTGTGGTACTGCCACTCTCCAGGATACACAGGATGAAGTGGAGGTCCAGAGCACTTAAGTGACTTTGCCAAGGCCACGCAGCTTGTAAGCTGGGATCTGAACTCAGGTCTTCTGGCTAACTAAGGAGTCCAGGTAGGGATAATGATACCAATGAAGGCTCTAGAGTTGGAAAGGGTGAGAGGAAAGGGCTCATGGGGCTGCTTCAGTGGCCAAAGAGCTTGGCAGGTTGTCCTGACCCATAAGACCACCATTGGGGTTCCTGGGTGTTGGGGGCAAGAGTGAGAGCGGGAGTGTGTGTGTGCACGTGTAGGATGTAGGGTGTGGGATGCAGTATACATATAGAGTAGGTAGGGGCGAGGAGGCTGCAGAATGTCGCTTGTGTGTAGTGTGGGTGAGTACATATGCAGGGTGGGGACTGTGCGTGTGGGGAGCTGTGTGAGTATGTGTGTGTAGAGTATATGGGTGTGTGTGTGTGTGTGTGTAGAGTATATGAGTATATCTGTGTGAGTGTGTGTGTGTAAAGTGCCTCCTCAAAGGCCCCACTCTGCTAGCAGCCAGCTCGTCCATCATCATAACAGAAGTCTGTTGCGTTCCTGCTGAGCCCCGCCAAAAAAAAATTAGGGGGAAGGAGAGTCATAAAGAATGTCCAGGCCAACGGGGGGACATGAGCACTTTATGGTCTGAATGGCCCATTGTGATGAATTGGGTGACAGTGGGGCCAGCGTTGCCACTGGGACTCATAATGGCTCCTTAGGAGCGGCTATATTCTTAATAACAGATTGTTCCCAGTTTCTCATGTTAGGTCATTTATTTTTCTTTCTTCTTAAAATTATTTCTTCTTTTACAGGCAGAATAGAAAGAGGAAGAGGGGGATACGAACAGCAAGAGAGACGGAAAGATTTCAGGGATCATCGAGTAAATTCTGACACTCTAAGCCAGAAGAAAGAATTCTGAGTGATTTTTATTTTTTTGCCCTCATGGGAGGGATCTTAACGTGGAAGGGACTCTCCAAGCCAGCTCACATGTCTCAGACTGTGGAAAAGCCCTTCTGGGGCTCTCTTCTGGAAATTATCTGCAGTTTGGGGAAGGTGGGCTGGGGGAAGGTGGTGAGGATGAGAGTTCTCCTGTAGCATGGCTTGGGCACTGCAGACTCACCTTGATTCTGCTGAGTGAGTGGCTCTTGTGGCAGAAAAGTATGTCCCTTGAGCTGGCATCTGATGAGGAGTGGTTTAGGATGGGCCAAAAGGAAGGCGTTTCCTGCCAGTGAAGTTAGAGGGAAGTCCTTGGTTCTAGAGGGAATTCAAAGATCTTGTGGGGGTTGGCGTTAGGGGACCCGGTCCCTCCCAGCCCTGGGGTTCTGTGTGTTCCTTTGGAGATTTTAGAATCAGTGATAACTAGTGTTGAGTGCTGTCTCTTGGAAACAAACATGAACATAAAATAAGAGGGGGTGCCTTTGGAGGAAATGAATGGAGGGTCAGGAAGCATTTTGGATTTCCTGCTCTGTGCCAGGATTTCTACTGGGTTGTGCAGATGGCTCTGAGATGAATAAGACAGCCTTTGCCCCTAGGACCTCACTCTTTATGTAGTGAACTGTGACTTTTGTTTTGTATTGCCCTGTCATTGACTGTGTTGAATTATGCATCCTTTCTGTATCTAACAGGAAGCACCATCATGATGGCTGTTGAGTGAAAGGTACAGAATTTGGCATGCTGGGAGGAAATAGCAATGCTACTATTTATTGAGGTGAAGATCTACTGTGGTATTTTAGATAGTTGGCTTTTGAAGTCCAGAGGATGAACGTGTCAAGTGGGCATTTTTTTCCCCCTCCAATTGACAGATGTTTTACAGTAAATGATAAGAGCATAGGGGACAGATCACCTAGTTTTAATCTACTGCTGCCAATTAGCCGTAGGACCCTGAGAAAGTTACCTACCTCTCTGTGCCTCTACTTCCTTATCCCTAAGATGGGGGTGATATAATAGTATCTATTGCTCTTCTCATAGTGGTGCTGTTGCAAGGAATACGTGAGTTCTTAGATGCAAGCTTTAGTATCTAGTACATACTTAGAGCTGAAAAATGTTGGTATTTCTATTACCAGTGAGGAGATTGAAGCTTGGTGAGGTGAGGTGACGTGTCCGTGGTCACTTACCTGTACCTGGTGGGGCTAGAAGTCAAATCCAGTCTCAGAGGGAGGCAGAGGGTGGGGGTCACACACTAGCCTTGGCTTCCACCTTTTGTGATCTTATCAACTAGATAAGGGAGAGGAGTAGAGTTCTTGACTTTTGAAGTGATATCTGCTAGAGAGAGAAGAGGCCCTTTGTCTTAGGGGACTCTTGAGTCTTGGTCGCAGTGTCTTCACTGAGAAGAAAGACCACAGCAGGATGTAGCCCTCTGGGAAATCCTGTGCTCTCCGAGCCCAAGAAAGGGTTTTGGCTTCCTTCTGCCCCTAGATGCCAGCTACTATGCCCTCACCTGGGGGAAAATTCTAAACCATTGTTTCTAGGCCAAGAGTAGTTGGGAACCAAATAATTACACAAAATGCACCTGCCAGTATGTTTCCTTTTTTTTCTTTGCCCTTTTTTTTTTTTTGAAAGCCTGAATTAAACCTTCTTCTATCTGTACTTTTCAACAGGATGATAAACTCTTTGAATCAAATTTGTTAGGCCTTGAGAAGTATTGGGTAGGTGAACAGGAGTCACATGGTATTCATTTTGACTTTGAACCCTGATAAGAATTTTCTGGTGTGTTAGTGTTTCCTCCTGGAATTAAGACCCACCTAGTGAACTGATATGTTGTTGATATTGTAGTGTGTATATGAGTGTTGATGTCAAGAAATCATAATTATTTTATGCCTTACCTTCCTATAACATCTTCATGTGAAGACTGGCACTTGGGTGAACCCCACAACTCTGACAGCAACCCTGTAGGTTGCAGATTGAGGCTGTAGGTGGAGGTGTTGTGCGGGTATAGTTTGTAGATGTAGTTTATAAGTGTAGGTTGTAGATATGAGTTGTAGGTTATAGGCATAGCGTGTAGGTTGTAGGTATAAGTTGTAAGTTACTCCGTGAGAGCACGTAAACAAGAAATAGAAACAAAGGGCTTTTCACTTCTCAAGGTCACATGCCATTAGAAACAGCCCTGGACCTAGAACCCAGATCTTTTGGTGCCAGGATCCCTGGTCTTTCTGAATATATGTTCCTCCATGGAAATGATGACTCTTTGCCCCTCCCCTGCTCATGCTCTGCCTCTCTCTCTCAAAAATAAATAAACATTAAAAAAATTAAAAAGTGGGCACCTGGGTGCCTCAGTTGGCTAAGCGTCTGACTTTAGCTCAGGTCACGATCTTACAGTTTGTGAGTTTGAGCCCCGCATCAGGCTCTGTGCCGACAGCTCAGAGCCTGGAGCCTGCTTCGGATTCTGTGTCTCCCTCTCTCTCTGCCCCTCCCTGCTCATGCTCTCTCTCTCTTTCAAAAATAAATAAACATTAAAAAAAATTAAGAAATGATGAGGTGTATTTCAAAAGTATTGTTTATATTTTGCTCTTATAAATATACATAAACATAGACAGAGGAGTCACCTTGTCTCTGGTCTCTTTACCTAGAGATACTCATTGGTTACCATTTGATACATTTCCTGTAACCCTCTTTACTTTGTACAGATTTACAAATTATTTCAATTTCCTTAGCCATGATTGTACTCTATCTAATTTTGTATGCCTACCCCCAATTACTGTAATAAACATTTTCTGTGCTGTTATCAGTCTGTAAACATTTTTATGACTGCATGTTATTCAGTATGGCTATACCACCATTTCTTTGTTAGCCTTTCTCCAGTGTGGGATATTTAGGCTGTTTGTAGTGTTTGGCTTATCACTAAGATAACAACAATCATCTTTAAAAAATTTTTTTTTAATGTTTAGTTTTAAGAGAGAGAGAGAGAGAGAGAGAGAGAGAGAGACAGAGAGAGACAGAGAGAGCACAAGTTGGGGGTGGGGGGACAGAGAGAGAGAGGGAGACACAGAATCCGCAGCAGGCTCCAGGCTCTGAGCTGTCAGCACAGAGCCCAACCCAGGGCTCCAACCCACAAGAGCTGCAAGATCATGACCTGAGCTGATGTCGGGTGCTTAACTGACTGAGCCATCCACATGCCCATCAACAGTCATCTTTGAGCTAAGTTTTCTTGAAGATGATATCGTTAGGTTTCCAGGGAGAATGTGGGGCTGGGTGTTTTCCACACTCAGGAGAGGCTGGGGGAGGCCTAGTTAGTCCCTGGTGGGAAGTCTGGCCTGGGGTTACACGGCTGCCTGGCTCAAGTGTTCCCTTGGCAAGGGGCTGCCTGGCCCAGAGGCCAGCACTGGGCAGTGTAGTGTATATAGAGGGAAGTGTTCTGCTTTCTTTAGACATGAGTAGGATATGCAGGTACAGAGCTAAGGAAAATGGATGCCTTTCAGAGACTTGGGTTTATAGAGCCAGTGGAGATGGGCATGGGGTGGGAAGGGGGAGCCATACTCCTCTGGCATTTCTGCCCTGAGTTGTCAATAAACAATAGGCAGTTTTCTCCCACAACCAAAGCCTAAGCAGGGAACAGTTGACCCTCCTTTGTCAGGGCTTGGGAAATGCTACTAGGTAATCCTCAGAGGGATCTTGGAAGGTCAGTGGCTGGAGGAGTGGCCCCATCATAGGGTTGGGTGAATCTTGCAAGGGGAGGGGTGGTAGAGGGGAGAGAGAGGGGCAGAGTCTGGCATGAAGACCCAAGGGTAGGGTGGATATGGAAGAAAGACTGGCCCCTTCATTCAAGGAGGTTATGTTCCTTGGGAGCCCTTCTTCTAGCCCTGGATGTCCCCAGCTTTGGGATGCTTTCCTCCTTTTGTTTGTGTTGTTTTTGCAAATGAAACAGTCAAGTCTTGGAGAAGTTAAAATATTTGCCCAGGGCTGGGTAGCCATTGAATGGGGATGGGAAGCTAGACCAGAGAGCTCCAGCTTTTCTAGTAACCCATCCACTGTGTGATGTAGCCCCTTGCATGTATGGGCTTGTATTCGCTTGGGCTCTCTGCTCCTTGGGGGTCAGGGTATTGAATCATGTGTGATATGCCCTTGTTAAGACTCAGTGGACCTGTTAGCAACCTTGAGTGGTTAGCAACTGCAAGGGCCTCTCACGATGTGGATAGTCAGCCTGTGTTTGGTGACTGTTCATCCGTCCATCAGAAATGCACATGCATTCGTTCTACAAATATTTTTAAGTACTTACTATGTCTGTTCTGAGCATAGCAGTAAACCTTCTATTCCTGCAGAGGACAAAGTTGTCACCAAGAGTTAGAGAATTAATTAATTACAAATGGTAGGAGAGCCAAGGAAGAGAGTGGTTTCAGGTTGCCAAGAGAATGTATGTAGAGGGGGCACACCAGAGTTTGGGAAGACACCTTTCAGCATAAACCCAGATGCCCTGCCCAGAAGGCAGGGTCCCGTAGGGCCAGGAGAGGGTTCTGTTAAAATAACTAGATTTTTTCCACTTGGACTTTGGTTTTGTTCTACTATGGACCAGCTGGGTTACTTTAAAAAAACCATTTGCTTTTTTACATCTTGTTTGCTTTATCTATAAGCAAGAGTATATGAATGAAGAGATTGTAAAATTCTGCTATAAATAATCAAGCCACCTTCTCGCCTCAACCACCACCAGCATGGTAGAAACACACCGAGGAAATCCTAACCCTATCTTAAAAATAGTCAGTACATGTAATATTTTAGTGTTTGTGTTTTCTCTTTTGAGTGGAGTTTGGTCACTGGCTGGTTCCTGGTGGGTAAGATTTGGAGGGAAGCGTTTTCCAGGCTTAAATGCATTAAAAAAAAAAAAAAAGATCTGGGAAGAAATATACTAACCCTTGCTCCTTGTTACTCAGTGAGAGCACGTTTTCCACCTCCTTCATTTTGGTCCCTCATCCGCTGGCAGCCTCTTGCCTTCTTTGCTTGGTCAGATGATGGTCCAGAGAGCCCAGTGCCCAGCAGGGGGGAATCTGCCCCTTTTGCACATATCATGGGGAGGCTCGAAGGCATCTTGTTGGACTCAAATGACGTGTTATCACATGCCTGCTTGGGGGATCCTTCTGCATTTGACATATTGCATGACACTCAGGGGGTTTTGCATCACGCTGGAATGCGTGGCAGGCCTCCTCTCCCTCTGAGCACCAATTTAGTGCATTTCCTCCCCTGTTGCTGCTTTTTGTAGGAGATTATTTCTGACGCATATTGACTTGTTAGTGGAAAATGCTTCAGAGGGATAATGAGCTGGGTAGTTTGCCTCTTCATTTTTCTTTGTTATTGTTGTTGAATTCATACGGGCTCTCCACTTACACTTTATTGATTCCTGAGTTTAGGGGATGGTCCTGTAATTGACAATTTCCTCCAACCAGTGTGAGCAGAGAGAAGGGCTGTATCTGTGGATGCTGATTCCACCAGAAGCAGTATGATTCCAGGACCGAGGTTCTTGCCTGAGATAGGGGCACTTCTGTCCAGCCCTGGCCTGACACAGCTCAGTGCCCTTGGGCAAGTCCCTTGCTGTCTCTTTCTTGGCTCTGGTGTTTCCTTGCCATCCTACCAGGGATCAGACCAGATGACAATGGGTGCTGGGCTTCCCAGTTCTCACATTTGCCAGACTAGAATGGAAGCCCTTTTCTCTGGTGGTTTAGTGTTTGAAGACCTGGGCTTTCCTGCATTCATGGATGACACCGCTGACCCCATGTGCTCTTACCATTGGTTCCCCAGGAGGCCTGATGAATGTGTGCTGAGTCACACACACGCACAGCCAGAGTCCCTTGTGACTAAGCTGTGCATTTTCAGGAGGGCTGGCAGGGCCAGTCGTGCAGCCTTTGGACTGGGACAGCCTGAACTCAGTGTTGCCCAGATGAGGAATAACCATGACCTTGGTGGTGTGGGGGAGGGGCACCTTCCCATGGAGCTGACCAGTCTGGGCTTGTGCGTTGCTCTCTCTATCCCAGTACTCTGGCTGTCAGCTTTGCTTCTGCATAGATGAATTACTCTTGTTTCAGACTCTCATGGAAAATCTTACTGTCAAGTTCTTAGGACAGGATTAAGGAGAATAGGTGATAAAGGTCATCAGCATTATTTACAATCTCTTGACTTTTATTCACCTCCGTGGCCTGTAGACAAGCTGAGTGCTTACAAGAGTGGCAGAGACTTGGGATTTGGAACCAGGCACACCCGAGCTTGAAGCTGGCAGTGGGGCTTTTGGCCGTGTCACCTTGGAAACCAGCCTCCCGAGCCACGGTTTACCTTCTCTAACATGGGAGAAGGCGGCATTGACCTAAGCGGTTGGCTGGTAAAGACTAAATCAGTGGAGGCTGTGTTTTGCAGCACCCCCACACTGGTGGGATGCTTTTAGGTGGGACACAGACGGATTTCTTATTATAAAAATAGAACGAGCACATCAGAGCTTGTGCTTTTGCAGATACAATTGCTCAGGACAATGCTAATTTTAAAGAAGTGAGACAAGTTAAAGTTGACTCAAAGAACAATGTGCAGTGAATTTTAGTGCAGGACATGCAGACGTGGCAGAAATCAGGAAGGGGGGTGAGTAGGACAGAAATTTCTGGGCACGACGGAGCTATGTTGTACTAAAAATCTCTGACAGAATAAATACATGCTGGGAGCAGGGTCAGTCGGTGTGTCTTTGCTTTCTTGTCTGGTACTGGTGTGGGGAGGGCGTAGGGCGCTGGCTCTGGTGTGAGGAAGGCGTAGGGTGCTGGCGGAAGAAGCTCAAAAGAGAAAGGTTGTTGGTAACGCAACTTTGTGCGTTGACTCCCCCTGATTGGATGCTGTCCTCTCCCAGCTCCCAGCTGTGAATTCCACTGATTCTGGATGAGATGACCACTCTTCCAGATTTTTCCAGGGCAAGTGTTAGTCATTTCAGAATGAGAGCCCTCCAGCTAAAGGAGATCTTGGCGACAATCTACTCCATTTTATATGAGACTCACGTGATTTCTTTAAAAAAATGATTTTATATAAACAAAAGAGAACACAGAAAGTATAGAGTTACTCAGGGACACACAAATAGCACAGTGGCTGGGACAAATCTTTATGTGTCTTTCCCTGAAGATCTTTCTTTCCGCTCTCCGGCTGCCCATCATGGGCATGAGCCTCATTATTTGGAGTGTGTGTTCTGAGAGCAGAACCCACCAGGCCTCAGGTGGGTAAGCCCAGAGGGTCTGCTCTTCAGCATCGCCTGTGTTTCTGTGTTTCTCCTGTTCGAGAGCTGCTGTTTAGACTCTGTGCGAAGAAGAGGAAATGACTTTTAAAATTTTGGCTTTTGTGTTTGCACTGTTGCAAGCTGTGTGGCCTGGGCCTGCAGCCGACCCCCCAGGGCCTGAGTTTCTTCCTTTATAAGGTGCTTTGATGTCTGTAGGTTTAAATGAGATAAGAGATGTGAGAGGCCTAGTGCTTGGCGCCCCAGGTAAATGTGGTTGGAGCTGGGGCCAGGCTGTTCACTAAACTAAGCCCTCAGCTCATGGCCTTCCTCAAAGGGGCTCCTTCTGGTTCCTTGAACTGGCCTGGTCACTCTGCCAGCTTGGGTGCTCATGCTCCATCATCCTGTAGAGCTTTTGGTGTGGGGGGTGGGGTTAGAATATCTAGGAATCAAATCTCCCTTTTTAAAAAAAAAATTTAATGTTTATTTTTGAGAGAGAGAAAGCAAGCAGGGGAGGGGCAGAGAGAGAGGGAGACACAGAATCCGAAGCAGGTTCCCAGCTCCGAGCTGTCAGCATAGAGCCGGATGTGGGGCTCCAGCTCACGAACTGCGAGATCATGACCTGAGCCAAAGTCTGACGCATAAACAACTGAGCCACCCAGACATCCCTTCCTTCTTTACACTTCTTATTTCCTTTCTCATGATTTCTAGATCGTCGTCTGTAATTTTAACTCATTTGTTCATGTAGTTATTCTGTGCTAGGTTCTACGGATCCATGAGTGAATTAGATATAACCCTTGCTTGGAACAAAGTGACAGTCATATGGGGGAGCTGTGTTGGGAATGCATAGAACACTGCTTGAGAAGGGTGAGTGTAGCATGCCAGGTGGGATCCCAGAGGAGGAGGCCACCTGACCCAGTCTAGGAAGGGGCAGCTGGAGGGAGAGGCTTACACAGTAGATAGTACCTGAGCTGGGTCCCAGGACATGCGGGGAGTTAGTTAGGCAGCATCCTTGGCGGGGGGGGGGGGGGGGGGGGGGGGGGAGGCAGGGGTGCAATCCTGGTGGAGAAAATAGTATGAGAAATGTCCGGGGTGGATAGGCAGCATGGCCCATGTGAGAAACTAGGCAGTGTGGTGTGGGGAATGAGGGGGCAAGAGCACCGGGCTGGAACTCTGCATGTAACAGCGGCCCCCAGCCTTCTGACCCTGGTCCCTCTGTCCTCCCAAACCCCTTCCAGGTGAGAGGTCTTGGCGGAGAAGGGTCTGTGTGCTCTGCCTTTTCTGGGTCCTTTTTTTGGGGTGTGGTAAATTATATATACCATAAAATTGACCATTTGAACCATTTTAAAATATATGCTCACAGTGTTGTGCAGCCATCACCACCACCTGGTCCCAGAACTTCCCCATCACCCCAAACAGAAACCCCACACCCATTAGTGGTCATTCCCCACCTCCTCCTTCCTCCAGCCCCCAGAACCACGGATCTACTTTCTGCTTTCTGTGGATTGGCCTATTTTGATATTTCATAGAAGTGCAATCATACAGTATGTGACCTTTCGTATTTGGCTTCTTTCATTGAGCATAATGTTTTAAGGTTCATCCAAGTAGCGCTGTCTCATTCCTTGCTATGGCTAAAGAATCCTCCATTGTATGGGTATTCCACCTTGTGTTGATCTGTTCATCTGCTGATGGACGTTGGGGCTGTGAATGATGCTCCTGTGAACATTTGTGTGCAAATGGTTGTTTGAGCGCCTGTTTTTAATTCTTTTGGGTACACGCCTCGGAGTGAAATTGCTGGGTTACAATGGTAATTCTGCATTTAACACGTGGAGGAAATTGCTGGATTCTTGAGAGTACATTTAAAAATTTTTTTAATGTTTATTTTTATTTTTGAGAGAGAGAGAGAGACAGAGCGTGAGCAGGGGAGGAGCAGAGAGAGGGAGATGCAGAATCCGAAGCAGGCTTCAGGCTCCGAGCTGTCAGCACAGAGCCCAACGCGGGGCTCGAATCCACAAACTGCGAGATCATGACCTGAACTGAAGTCGGACGCTTACCCGACTGAGCCACCCAGGCGTCCCCAGAGAGTTCATTTTAGCTCCACCCTGTGCTTAGAGCCAGGCCCTTCTCAATGTGCACTGTTGGGTACCAGCTCTGGAAAATGCACTGAACAGTTACCAGGTGCCAGGCATGGTTTTGCATCCTTACCAGCAATCCCAGGAGATGGGCACTATCCTTGTTCCCAGATTTCTGATGAGGAGACTGAGGCGCGGAGTGGTTAAGCATGATACCCAAGGTCACACAGCTTGTGAGTAGTGCACTGGGGATTTGAAGCTAGACAGACAGTCTCCAGAGCCTGGTGTTTCTCTGACATACCACAGGATGCCTCAGAGAGGCCTAGGAGTGGCCTGGGAGTGTTCACAGACGAGGCTGCAGGCTGAGCCTGGGAAGCCTCCTGATGTGCGGTGGGAGGCTGTGTGTGCAGCATGGAGCCCACATTTGCCCTTGGGGCCCCTCAGCTGCACCCCCACCCTTTGGTTCTTTTTTCTACCTTGCCTCTCCCCACCACCCCACCGCAGCCACCAGCCTCTACTCTTTCTCTTTCCATAAAGGAGAAAAGTTGATGGGCTCTTCTAGAAATAATACCACAGAGAGACCCTGCCCTCTGGTTAGCAGTGGGGAAGGTCCAGGAGAGAGTGCTCCTTCAGCTGATCTGAGGGGAACCCACGGGACCATCCAGCCCAGGGGTTTTCATGGTGCTTGCGGGTTGCAGAGATGACCCTGAGTTGGGCTCAGGCTCAGGTGGCTAAGGGCGCCCCCCGCTTGTGACTGCCACAGGCTGGTCCATGTCATCTGCTGTGGTGTAAGCAGCACCCACAGAGGACGCTTCATACTGGGCTGCTAGCTGCCTGTGGAAGAGCCTGTGTATGTTCCCTTGGCTGAGGCTGAAGGTGGGGAACCCTTGGGAAGGGGTGGCTGGGCCTTGGGGAGTGGGGAGGCCCTCCTGGAAGTTGAAGATGGAGCCCCAAACCAGTTCGTCCTGTGGGAGCTGGCCCAGATGATGGTTTACAATGCAAATTTGGGAGCATGCCAGGGCCATATTAATACCGCATGAGGCAGTAAGGGGACCGCAGACTTGAAACCGGAGCTCTGCCCTAGAATGGAACTGAACAGTGGGCCTTGTCTTAAAGGGACATGACGTGCTCCCAGAAGTATGTGCAGCATTATTTCCCTCTAATGCTGTTTACTATATTTGCACACAATGCCCCCGAAGGGTTTAAAAAGGAAATGGCATTGTAAGATGGGAGATGTTTTTTATTGCACATGGTGGCACCATTTAATGCTCACTGACTTTAATTATTGTTTCTTTTGTTACCTTGGTGAGAGGTGGGGGGGAGTGGAGAGGGAGATGGAGAGAGAGAGAGACAGAGAGAGAGAGAGAGAGAGAGAGAGAACGGACCGTAAGTCTTTCCCTGATATTGTGCTAAAATCTATCTCAGCTAGTAAGCAGGTGAAGAAATCTGGGACTCATTCACAGGTAAAGCAAAATGCATACTAACACTTTGAAAGCTTAGGATCACTAACGACACATAATTCTGCCTTCAAGGTGCCAATTTTGATTCTTCTGCTCTTGGGGTTGAGTTCATGGCTGTGCTCATTGTTTCCATGGAGAAGGGCAAAATCCGTGCTGTTTCCTGTTGGAATGTGTGGGCCACTTGCATTTGTCTGGAAACCAAGCAACTCCAAAGTGTCAGTATCTGGATGCCATTGGCTTAAGAGGAAGAAATGGAAGAGATGTCAGGAATTTGTCTGAAAGGGTAACCTCCATTCAGATGGTGGCCTAGAGCATTTTTCCTTGACATGAAAGGAAGAGCTAGCTCTGTGTGGTCTAGTATCAGTGTTAAGCGTGTTTCAGAATATTTTAAGAAATATTGCATTTCACCAATCTTTTCAAAGTCGTGGTCTGCTACAGTAGCTAGCATGCTTTTGGGTGCAGGTGATGGGAAACACGGACTCAAGTTGGCTTACTGTAAGGAAACATATCTGTGGCAAGTAGGACAGAGATGGCTGGGGTGGGGGGGGGAGCTCTCAGGTGTGGATGGTTCTGGCTGAGTGATATCTGAGGCTTTGGCTCCTCCTGTTTCTTTACTCTACGGCCCTTGGTGACAGCTTCATCCTAAATCTGATTCCTCTCATGGCTATGAAATGGCTGTGGCAGTTTTGGGCATCACATCCGGTCATGGCAATGGCCAGAGGCATGGTTGGATCATCTCTTCCAGTGAAGACTTTATGGAGAGAGGAACCTTTCCCAAGGCCCCCAGCAAATTCTCTATCTGTCCTGTTGACCAGAACTAGGCCAATTGCCCTGTACAAGTATCCAGTAGAAGAGAAATGACCTTAGACTGGGCAGGACTCAGGAGCTGGCAAGGGAATGGGCCCAGCTTACTTGAGGCCCAAGGCAGTATAGAAGAGAGGTAGGAACCTGAACAAAATGAGGCCATGCTATGAACGAGGAAGGGGGTGATGTCTAGCTGTCGCTTGCATTCACAAATAGCAAAGGGCAGCCCCCATGTACTTGGGTGCACAAGGCATTAAGGAATGCTTGAACCTGGGAGAGAAATCAGAGGTGAGCTGCTCCAGTCTCTTCATTTCACAGATGAACAAACTGAGCCCTGGGAGTGGAGGCGACTTGCCCAAAGCCAGCTGATCCACCCTGGAACCCGGCTCCAACTGTGTGGGCATGGCTGGCACTTGGGGGGTTCTGGCTGATGTTACACAGCTTGTGGAAGAGTACCGGAACCCAGGGTGGGAGGATGTTGTCAGGGCTTCTAGAAACCATTTGTAGGGCCTGTTATTTTCCTTCACGAAAAGTATCGGTCGACCACTGCGTCTCTAAGCCTGCCCTTGCTGGGTGTTATGAGTGTAAATGCAGTAAAGAAGTCTCAAGGCATCCACAAGAGGACAAAGTTCCAACCCATGAAGGCATAGTCAAAGCTGGGTATGTGTTCTCTTCTGGGGAGAGTCCTCGTTTTTTGTATTTCACTGCCTATTCCAAGGACTTACAACAGTGTCTGGAACACAACTGTTAACCCCACAGATAAATGTCAAATTGCATTGATGAAAAATGCATGAGGCCATGAAAATGTTAATTTTACCTTATTTTAACCTGATGAGGTGGGTATAAAATTAAGTCATGCTAGTGATTCTCTAGACAGGATTGTCCAAAGAAAAATATCATGCTCTCCTGACAGCAAACATGTCTGGCCTTATTTAAGGAGTGTGGTCTTGATGGTTGGGTATTGATTTGGTGAGGGAATCAGGCGGTGATGGTGGCACAACCCACTGGTGCTGAGGGAAGCTGGAGGTCGTGTCCATGCGGGTCATTCGTGACTGCCCTGGGCTGCAGGGCCAGAGTGAGTATATCCTCTCCTGCCTCCTGCACAGCCCTCAGGACACTTCCTGGAGCCTTGTCTTACCATCAGAGTGGCTCTGGTTGTCCATTATGGTCTGATGTCAATTGCCAAAAATGTGGGTGGGGAGTAGTTTGTGGACAACTAGACCCAGATCCCTTGGTCCCTAGATGCCACCCTAAATAAAGCCAAATGAGTGGCCTACAGTGTATCAGTGTGCCTGGCATTTTTGTTTTCTCCCCCAGAACCGAGTCACCAGGGCTGTAAATCCTTCAGAACTCAGAACACCACACACACCATGTCGAAGTTTCTAAAATCAGGCTCTGTTTCCTGTGCCATCTTGAGAGTGTCAGAAACTCCAACACATTTGAAGGTTCCCAGAAGAGAAAGGAATAGCCTTCTTATTATTCTCAGAGAGTACAATGTGCACATTCTTGGCTTCCTCAACATTTGGATTCTTGAGCCCGTTTGGCGTGGGGACGGAGAGCAAACTCCACCAAATCTTCTCCTCTTGTCATGCTGATGGAAAGCTCTCCATACCTGTTTTATTACTCAAGCATTCCATGTCCCCTTTCGACATCTCCTATACCCTTCCTGCTTGCCTTTGTGCACTGGAGACTTATCTTACTTTGTAGGTGGTTACAGCGGAGTTCTCTGCAGAGTGAATTTTTGTAAAGCAAATCCTATTCTCGCATTGACTTCACTTGGGCCGTGAAGATAAGTTTCCAGGAGGAAATATTTTAGTAATTTCTTTTCTACTTTTTAATGGAACTATACTATGGTATGGAAAAGTGAACATACCATAAAGTCTATGCATCTATGCAAACTGAACCCACCCATGTAACCAATAGCCAAATCAAGAAACAGAGCATCTCCATAATTTCTTGAAATAAACCCTTCACTAGAGGTATGTTCTTTCGGTAGCATTTCTGCACTCAGTATCTCCCCTCTGACACCCCTCTGAAACATCACCAAGCTGAGGGAGTTTCTCTCCCTTGCAGGGGTTACCTGGGTTTTGTATTTCTTATGTGTTAGTTTTGGTCTTTGTTTTTATTTTTTAATGAGTATCTACCTCCATGTTAAATACACCCAACCTGTGAACAGCCATATTTACCAATGAGACCAACTGGGGACAATCTTATTTAACACTTTCATTGTTTAACTCTTTTGTTGTTTTCTTTTCTTACATATTTGCTGCTTTCTTTTTTACTGTTCCTACTTGATTGTTCCTTCAATTGGGTCAGCTCTTCTTTTGCATTTATAAAGTGACCCACCTTAACAACCCATAACTATTCATCAAGCTCCTACTATGCGCCAGACTTTCTGGAAGATAGTGTGTGTGTATGCAGTGGAAATAATACCCAAGGCTAAGTCATGACTTCTCTTCTCAAAGATGTGCTAGTCTTGGGGTGGGAGTGGGGGCACAGATGTGTGCTAGCCTGACCATGAACTTGCCACATCAGTGAGATATCAAAGAGGCTGAGAGATTTGGGGGGGGGGTGGTCACCCCCATCTGAGGGTGGGGAGGAGGATTCAGGAGGACTGTGTGAAGGAAGGGACATTTTACATTGCCTCTTGGAGACATGATGCCTCTTGATGGGACCCATGCTCACAGTTATGATGTGAGCGACAGGGAAAGGGATCTTATTGTGCTTTGATAGTAGGTCCCGCTATGTAATGCATGAAGCTGACTCAAAGGGAAGATTTTGGGTTTATTAAAGGAAATTAGAGTTCTCTGTGCTACCAGTTCTGTAAGTTCAAAATGCAATCCAATGGGTTTGCTTAAACAGTTGGTTGCCCTGAGACTTGTTTCTGGTTCACTTGGCAGCTGGGCAGAGCTGGAACCTTTGAAGGTTGCCCTCCGAAGGTAGAGGCCAGAAGCAGACCCTGAGCCAGGCACCCCAAACTGCCCTTACCTGTCCCACTGTCTTGCCAGCTTTGCTGGAACCCTGCTCTTGGGCAGCGACAGCTGGGAGGTGTGGGTGAGGGGCTGTTGCTAAGAAAATGATTCCAGCTTGCCTTGTGTGGCGTGTGTGTTTAAATTAGCATCTTTAACTGCAGTTCCCAGCAGTTACTCAATTTTGAAACTGCTGGGGGTTTGGGGATGGGGGGGTGGTGTTGAGGGGGAGGAGAGGTGATTTGAAAAGGCAAAACATTTGGAGGTGTTTTTTTTTTATGAAGTTAAATAGAAGAATATCAGCTGGGTGAGTGCAAGTCACAGGCATGGTTACAGAAGTCCTCTGTGGGTCACAGAGTCCCCCTACTCTTCCCCAAGAAATTGAAGGTGGCCCCATGGAGCCATTTGGAATGGCTCTTGGTCCTAAGTCCTCTTAGGGTCCCCAGAAATCATGGTATTGGGTGAGGATGTGGGGTGGGCACATCTGATTGATACCCACCCCCAAGGCAGGGGGGCTCGGGCATTTGGGAATGACGTTCTGGTGTGGGTGTCATCCACCCACCCAGTCATCTCTCACAAGGGGCCGGGTGGAGAAGGGGAATCTAATAATAAAAATGAAGATGTTAAAAACAGGCAGTGATAGTGCTCACATTTATTGGGTGCCTCCCATGTGTAAGGGACTGAGCTGAGAGCTTCACATCCTCTGACTTGTCTGATCCTTACAGTGGCTCAGAATTGGCTCCCTGTTATCCATGGTTTGCACATAATGGAACTGAGGCATGGAGAGGTCAAGTAGCCTGCCCCAAATCACTGAAGCAGTAAGTGGCAGAGCTGGGGTAGAAATCCTAGCTTTCTGGCACTAGTGTGTAGGCCTCTAACCTTGCGTTTTGCTGCCCTAGGAATTAGGAACCAGGAAACTGAGGAAATGAGGTGAGAGCAAGAATGTGTAAGTAGAAGACAAGAGAGGGGACTCAGAGATTTGCTGGGTTGAAAGTAGTGCCTCCCGTGGCTCTTTAAAGGTTGCTTTTGGATGAGGGTGACACAAAGATGTCAGTCTCTCTTGACCTCAGGGCCTTTGCATGTGCTATCCTCTGTGGCTAGGATCATTGTCTTGCCTGCTTGTTGTACGCCGGCTCCTTCTCATTTGTCAGGTCTTAGCTTAAAGTCATTGGAGCAGAGAAGACTTCCTGACCATCCAGTAACACTCACTCAGCAAGTATTTATTTTGTGTCCGTACACACCACTCTAGGCATACTGCAAAGCTAGTGAACAGACATAAAACGCTGCCAGTGAGGAGCTTAAGTCTATTTGGGAGAGGGAGAAAATACACAATAAACACAGCATATAAGGACAGTTTTGTACTGTGTGATTTTGTAATTCTCTGTTTCAGCATTCTGCTTCTTTCAAAGCCCTTACCACAATTTATAATTATTTTCTTTGTTTACTTGATCATCGTCTGCCTTGAGTGTCTTGGTCAGCACGGTGTCCCAAGCACCCAGCCCAGAGCCTGACACAAAGTCGATGCTCAGCAAGTGTTTGCTGAAAAAATGAATGAGAAGTAAAGCTCTTGGACTTTGGGGGAATATCTAGACTGAGAAGTTTGGAAGAATTTTCTGCAGATGAGCCTTTTGAGATGTCTTCCAAAGGCCAGTGTTGCTGGGAACGATGGTGCCCACGTCAACACAGGGACCCTGGCTGAGCTGCTTTCCATGCCTTTCCCACAAGGCAGTCTTTGAGAAAGTCTCTTGGATGCCTCGCCGCTGTCTCTTTAAAATAGGGAGGGCGGTGCCCTTTCCTCTCTGTGGCAGACGGAAGGGAGGGCGAGGGATGAGCTGGCTGCCAGAAGCAGTGGACTGTGTGGTACGGGGTGACCCGAGGCCTGTCCCGGGTGCTGCACATACGCAGGCTGAGGGACAGTAGAGGACACGCCATTCCCGTCTCCATACCTGGGTCCCCCCCTGATGTGGGGACCAAAGAGAACACATCATTATCATGAACAATAAGGATTAATAGGAGCTAACATTTAGGGAACACTGCTATGGGCAGACACCTTGCCAAGCCTTTTAAGGGTGCCCTGTTGTTCAGTCTTTACGGGTCCCTGTGTGATGTTGGGAACGTGCTGGGGGAGTGACTTGCCCAAGGTCACACAGCTGGTGGAGCTGGGAACCCCACCCAAGCGAGCCCCAGACCTCACACTGTACAACCTCAGACAAGTCCATTTGCTCATCGTTAGTGTCACCACGCAGAAAGCTCTTACATGGTCAGAAGATTCCTAGCTTGAGCCCTAGAAAACGTTTTCCACTCTGCTTTTCACCAAGAGAGGCCTTCACTGTGGAGGTACTTGCAGACTTCATGTACTTCGTAAGCACTGGTGTTATTTATTGTTCTTGCTATTATTAATGAAAGCCAAACTAACTCAGTCTTTGGGCTCGAGAGGCAGCAAGAGGGAGCTGAGTGACCTTGGTTGGGATGTTAATACTCTTTTGCAGTCTCCTCTCGATTATCCAGGCTAATGGAATGGGAAGCCGTGCCCACAAATAGTCATAAAACAAGAAAATCAATTATCTGCTCACTGGGGTGTTGACTGACAAGTAGGTACTAAGCCTTTTATGAGGCTGGCCTTCAAACATGACTCCCCTCTCCGGTGTGCTTTTAGAAAGTGCGAGCTGGGAAGTAGTCCGTGCTTTGCAAAACAGGGATGGAGACACAGCTTTTGCTCTGGCCTTTGATCCCTGGGTAGAGATAGTGTGTGGATAGCGTCAGCAGCCAAGGTGGGGCTAGTGATGTTTTCCCCTTTCCTAAAGCAACTTGGGTGATGGAGCAAGTTTTGTTAATCCCCCCTGAGCATTCCTCTGGCTGGTGCAGCCGCATGGAAAATGTCAGCGTGCTGTCCGAGCCAGGCACAGGCCAAGGCCGGCGTGTCTTAGAGCTCTGCGGGGCTGACGTGGCGTGCAGCTTGAAGGGAATGGAAAGGTCACAGAGGCCTGGGACAAGGGAGTGGACGGAGCCAATGGCACTGTCCGGTAACATTATATGGAAGATGAAATTGTAGCGTGGAGCGGAGCGATGCCGGGCTGGGGAACGAAACCTCAGCATTTTCCATGATTAACTTTCTAATAGTAACCGTGTGTGTACAGCCGGTGCTTAGCAACGGGGAGATGATCTTCACTGAGTGTGCATTAATACAAGGGCACGTGGCTTCTCACCATTGTTGGGTTTTCCCCACTTTGTTTCTGCCACCGTCCTGTGGAGAGCCATCTGGGAGGCCAGACCGCAGATCTGTTGTCCTTGATGGCAGAGCGCAGAGGCCGTTGAATTTGTGTCCTTTCCCCATTGATCGGTTCCTCCCGCTGGAATCCCGGGCCTCAGGTGACCACATACTGCCTCTCAGCTGCAAGTCAGGAAGGGACGGATGCTTAGCGAGATTCACCCAGAAGCTGGGGCAGGGCTGGGTACCAGCACTTCTGTCCTGTGCTCTGGAAAGCAGTTCTGTGCTCTCAACTTTCTTTCCTCAGTCCCCTCCCTCAAAATCAACACTACATCTTAGATTTGTAAGCCGTCCCGAGAGGGAAATGGCGGGTTCACATCAGCGTCGATGACTTCCTGTGTTACCACCCAGAACCACCGCCCACCCCCCCCACCCCCCCCCGCCCGGAGAACTTAAGAAAAGGTGCCTGGGGAGGGCATTGCTTATCCCAAAGGAAAGCTGGATGGCAGAATTTCAGGCCCCGTGTGGCCTGCTGGGTGTTGGCCTGTTGTAGGTGTAGGTGCTGGGGATAGAGTGGTGACACAGACCCAAATCTTCTCTCCTTTTGGACCTTAAATTCCAATTGGGGAGGCAGGAACATCATAGGTGGATAATTCTTTAAACTTAGATAAGTGGTTTAAAAATATGTAGCAGGCTAAGGGGTAGTGAGTGGTATGAGTGTGAAGGGGCATCTGTTTTACATAGGTGGCCATGTAGAGGCATGATGTGTCCAAGGAAGTGGCTTTCACAGGGAACCAGAGGGAAAAGGAAGCATAGGGGACCTGTGGGGGAACAGTGCTTCAGGCATGTGGAACAGCAGCTGTGAAGCCTCTGGGGAGGGAGTGAGCCCAGCTGCTGCAGAGTTCCCCTCGCTACTCTAAGTGCCTCCTTTCCTGCCTCCCTCCCCAGCTATATCTCTTCCAGAGAGCTTGTCACCATCCAACATATCTTGTATTTATTCCTTGCTTTGTTGCTGTGGCTTCTTGTCTGCTTCTCCAACTGCAGTGTCCCTGGTACCCATAAGAGTGCCTGGGAGGTACTGATACTCAGTACCTTCTTGTCAGATGAGGAACGGATGGAAGCCTGTGTTTGGAGCCAGTGAGCAAGGTGGATGGTGGGAGGAGATGTGACCGGCGAGGTAGGCACGTAGGGGTGAGGAGGAGAGGCTGGAAACACTCCTTAGGTATTTGTATTCTTGTCTTACAGCCTGCTGGATGGGGTGGGCAGGGAACAGACCTTCTTGCCCCGTGAGCCCTAGCTCAGCAGAAAGACCGGTGGGTCACCGTACCTCCGAGCCCCCTGTTCCCAGAAGCTGAGATGTTCATTAAGTGTGTAGCTAATGAAAAAAGTGCCAATACTGCAGTGATGCCTCTGTTGCGTTCCGGAGTCTCCAGGGAATCCAGATCTACACGTTCAGCCATGGTGCAAAATCACCAGGAGCCTGGGCTCCTTCTGAGGGATGCCGGTGACCCCACCCCCAGGGACCCTGAGGCATCCGTGCTCGGTGCTGGCTTGTGTTTTCCAGGGGCTGCTTTGCTTGTCTGGTTGCTGCTGTGTAATTGCCTTCTAGTCCGTTAATGGAGGAGGCCTGGGTTCCCATTACGTTGTGTCCTTCCCATGCAGTCTGGCATAGGCCAGGCAGCAGGCAGCAGAGGGAGCGATTCTTGCTGAAGACCCAAGGGCAGTGCCCACCTGGTCCCCATCTCTGCCTCTGCAGCTGGAGTTTGCCCTTGGGAGAGGAGGCACCAGCGCCTTCTCCCAGCAGCACGCTTTCCCTGCGTTCACACGCATGCAAATGCACCCAGGTGAGCACGTGCATACGCCCACCCTGACATGCCCGCCTCCCCTCACCCTCGCCTGTTTTTACACATCCCCATGAACTCCCTCACCCCTCACCCACCCACTCAGGCCCACACGCTTCCACTCCCTCATCTGACACATTTGCTCACACACCTGTAGCTCCCCACACATGCCTCCATGGGTGGACCCTCTCCACCCCTCAGTCTACCTCTGTGCACTCAGGATGCTCACCCCACATCACCTCCCCTGGCACCCCCTCATCAGATCCTCTTACATTTAAACAGGGGGGTTCTTGACTTGCTTTGTGGCATCGGAGCCACAGAAACGTGATGAGGTGTGAGGAGTGGAAAGTTCTGCAGGTGTCCTGCTTACTGATAGCAAAGGAGGAGGAGGAGGAGGAGGAGGAGGAGGAGGAGGAAGGGGTCCCAGCTGCTTCTTGGGCACAGAAGGGGCTCAGTGCAGGGCTTTGGGGAAGGATCTTACTTTCTCCTTCTCAAATTCATTCACTTAGCCAACATTTATTGTGCCTATTGGTACATCAAGCACTGTTCTAGGCAGCGGGAATACACCAGAGAACAGAGCAGACACAGGCTCTGCTCTCTCGGGCTACATTCTAGAGGTAGAGCAGATCACAGACAGGATAATGAAGTAGACAGGGTCAGTCAGATAGTGTGGGGGCAATAGGACAAATAAAGGAGGGAAACGGGAAAGGAATGATGAGGAGGGCACACTTTCATACGGGGCAGTGAGACAAGCTCTTCCAGAAGCTGAGTTTTGGGCAGGTGTCTGTTCAGAGCACAGCCAGAGGGAGGAACAGCACTTACAGAAGTGTGGAGGGGTGGTGGGGGGGGGGGGGTGGGGGCTGCAGTGGAGAAAGGCCAGCAGCGTAGCCATGAGCGGGGATAACGGGGAGTGGTGGGGAGTCCCTCCGATGGAGGCTTCTTAACATTGGTCACCCCCAAAAAGATTGTGATGCCCAGAATCCCCTGGATGCATGGGACTCATCTCAGTGGTCTTGTGTGTTCCTCTCATGGTGCCTGGCACCGATCCATCCCCAGAAAATACTTGCCCCTCAACACATTGCTTTGTTCAGTTCTACACAGAACTTCTGTGTTATGAGATATCTGTGCTGGCTGCTAGGGATGACAGGATGGAATGAGCCAGCCTTCCCCTCCAGGGGCTCCCAGCCGGCGAGGCGGGCAGCTGGACAGATGCGTGAATATTAAGTGCCCTGAGAGGGATGTGCCAGGGCTCTTTGTGCCAGGCCCCTGTGCCAGGGATGTGCCAGGGCTGGTGAGGGGACCCCGTGTAGGGGACAGCTCTTTGGAAAAGCTGATTTCTGAGCAGAATCCTCAGGAAGGAGAGGAATTAGCCTAGAGTGAGAGGGAGGAGTTTGAAAGAGACATTGCAGGCAGAGAGATGAGCTACAAGGATTAGGGAAGTGATGCCTGGGGAATGTATGCAAGTGGACTCCCGGCAGTTAGGGGCTTGAGGAGTGCCGTCTGCTCTTGCCTTCATGCTCTGTTTGTGCTGGGCCAGGAAGGAAGCAAGACGGGTCCCAAATACTTCACCCTCGCGTTGATGCTGTCATGGGGGCGAGCCCTGTGGCCGCGTGCCCCCCTCCCCAATCCCTATGGCTGAGAGTACCTGAATCACCTGTTCCCTGTGCCTCGTGGTCATCCTCCTAGTTCCCCCCCTTAAAGTGGCGGGAGCCAAATTTCCTGGCTTATCAGTCAAGCCTCACCTTCTGGCTGGTGCTGCTGTTTGAGGGGCGGGCCAGGAGGGCCTCCCTGGGGAGAAGCAGAGAAGGAAGAGGTCCTTTGAACATGTTGCCCAGAATCCAGTCACCGCACCCTCCCTTTCAGAGGGAATAGACAGACTTGGTCTGCATGCTTTAAAGTTTTGTCTTGTGTGTATGTGTGTGTGTGTGTTTGTTTTTGATTTTGTTTTTGATTTTTGTCTTTGTTTTGCATTTACTGCCTACATTTACAAAGTGGGAGGTTTGGGATTAAAAAAATGGGTTTTGGGGTACCTGGGTGGCTCAGTCGGTTGGGCGTCCAACTCTTGGTTTCGGCTCAGGTCATGGTCTCCTGGTTTGTGGGATTGAGCCCCGTATCGGGTTCTGTGCTGACAGTGAGGAGTCTGCTTGGGATTCTCTCTCTCCCTCTCTCTCTGCCCTTCCCCCCCACTCGTGCCATCTCTGTCTCTCTCAGAATAAATCAATAAACTGGAAAAAAAAATGGGTTTCTAGTTTTTCTTAAAAAAAAGCTTGTGGGCCTGAGTGCACAGGCCCTTACTTACCATAGCAGCCTGGTTCCCATGGGCATGTAAGCTTGGACCCCTTCTTTTGCATGTAGGAAACAAACACAGTTTTGTGTTTCTGGAAGTTCTTGGGGATGGCTTTTGAGTCCTTAAGCTCTTCTGGGTCATTCTCATTTCTCAACTAGAAGCCAGTAGGTGGGAGCCCCCTCTCTGTTTTCATTTGCTCCAGGACAGCTCGGCGTCACTGTATGTCAGAAATAATGGGGGATATTGTTGGAAGACACAGGTCACATCACCCGGCGTCTGTAAAAATGGTGTGTCCAGATGCGGGTGAAGAGGTAGAAGGTCTGAAGTTCTTTGGAAATCTCAAAGGCTGAACATGGAGAGCTCGTGGGTGCAGAGGACAGGGACATGGCCAGGGACTCCTTTTCTGTGCCCTCACTCCCCAATTTCCCTGTCACCCAGGCTACTCACTGAGCCAGCTCCTTAGTGAGTCTTTATAGAAAGAAAGAAGACATGACTGAGGTGGTCAGGGTCTAATTAGATGGTGACCCCTTCCCCACACCCCATAACACCGTGTCCCCTTCAGCCCCTGGGATTCACACATGGTCATTTCCGGAAAGCGGGAAGCCTCGGGGCAGGCTGGGAGGAGGCACTGGGAATTTGCCTCTCGAGGCTTTGCCGAAGTAGGGAGTCACGTTCTGTTGTCTCACTTCTGGTCTGTGCTCCGAGAAGACTGAGCTTACACCACCTGGGCGAGCTGCTTTGATGGGGCCACACGTCGATTAGGATCGGATGACCACCCAGGGAATGTGCCAGCGGGGGCAGCCAGGACACAGAGTGGTTTGCTTCCCTTTGCCAGTACTTTCCAAGGCCTGGTGCTTGCCTGCAGCTACTGGAGAGGCCTGGCCTACCTCTGAGGGCAGGTCCGTGCACCCTTGGGCTCACAAGTCTGCGAGGCAGCACCGCCGGGGGCGGCATCAAGGCCGATGCGCCAGGCGGGGGGAAGCCACATGCCGCCAGCCACTGATGGTAGTGGGGAGGCTCCAGGCCCAGGTGCCAGGCGGGTAGATTGAGTTTTCAGCCTGCGGAACTTCTAAAGATAGGCCTGGGTGGCGCTCTGGTGGCAGCGGGAGTGATGGGCCATCTGTGTGAATCACAGGCCTGCCCGCTGCAGTGAGAAGGGCCCAGATGCAGGAGGGGGAGGGCCAGTGCAATGAGGGCGACGCAGTCCCGGCCACCCTCAAGGAGGGGCTTTTGCTGCCTGGCTCCTGGAGGGCTGCAGCTGCCTGTCCTGTTTGTGGTTTCCCGTGGGGTGTGGGAGCAGGTAAAGCACGAGTGGAGTGTAGACGAATCGTCAGTGTGATCTGTGCTTCTCTGGCCTTGCAAGCCTCACGTTGTGAAGCACATGGGTTGCTTGGTTTCTTTCTTTCTTTCTTTTTTTTTTAATGTTTATTTACTTTTGAGAGGGAGACAGAGACGTGAGCGGGGGAGGGCCACAGAGAGAGGGAGACACAGAATCCGAAGCAGGCTCCAGGCCCCGAGCTGTCAGCACAGAGCCCGATGCGGGGCTCGAACTCACAAAGTGTGAGATCTTGACCTGAGCTGAAGTCGGCTGCCTAACCGTCTGAGCCACCCAGGTGCCCCTTGGTTTGCTTCTTACATCACCACTGGGAGTCCCTCCATGTTCACCACCGCCTCCCCCTCCCCCCCGGCCCCTGTTTTCTTTGAATTATTTGGCTGGCTCTTTGGGGTACTTGTGACACTTTCTCACATTCCTGCAGCACTCTACAGTTTGCAAAGCAGGTGACCCATATTTCTTGAGCTCCTACCAGGTGCTAGACCAGCGCTGGGGAAGCAGCAGTGAAGGGGCAGGAGTGGTGCCCGCTCTCAGGGACGCAGGAGACGCTGATGCTCTCCTCTAGGAAGATAATAGTGTGAAGTGCTCCCATAGGCTTCTTTGTGAGAAGGAGAAAGGCCTCTCTGAGGAGGAGACATTTAACCCAAGAGGAAGGGAGCTGGGCAGAGATTTGGGGGAAGATCATTCCAGGAAGTGGAACAGCTACTGCGTAGCCCCTGAGGCAGGAATAAGCTGGCCTGAAATAGCAACAGATCCACTCTAACAGAGTGTAGGGTGCGGCGGGGGTGGGGGGATCGGGTAAAGTGCTACGACAGGAGGTTGGCAGGGCCGTATCTTGGGGGGCGTCGTAGGCAACGGCGTAGAGTCTGGATTTCCTTCTCAGTGTGACGGAGTGTTATTGGAGGGCTTTAGGCAGCCGTGCGTGTGATGCGATGAACATTTTTAAAAGCCTGCTCTTGCAGCAGCGAAGCCAGGAAGCGGAAGGCAGGAACAGAAGCAGTAGGGCCTGTTAGGAGGCCACTGCATTTTTCCTGGTGAGAGCTAAGGGTGCAAGTGTGGCTCGGGCTCCAAAGCGTAGATCAGTTATGCTGCTTCTAAGCTTAGAGCATCCGCATTAGAGACAGAGGGAGACACAGAGGTTCAGAAGGTGCTGATGGCTCGTCCCATGGCCGGCAAGCAGCAGGGCTGACAGCTGCAGCCAGAGCCCCGGTTTCAGGACTTAGGCACTCCCCCCACCTCAGCTGTGGTGTCTGAGGAGGCCGCCTGCCTCTCTCGCATGGTGTGATGCTGGCATGTGAGGTGAGGGTGGTCCCTGTGGGTCCTTGTATCCGCCTGCTCTGGCTGCTGTAACAAATACCCTGGACTGGGGCGGGGGCGGGGGGCGGGGCTGAACATTTTCTCATGAGTCTGGAGGCTAGAAGTGTGAGATCAAGGTGTTTGGCAGGGTTGGTTCCTTTTTTTTTTTCTCTTAAGTTTATTTATTTATTTTGAGAGACACTGAGAGTGGGGGAGGAGAAGAGACAGAGAGGGGGACAGAGAGAGAATCCCAAGCGGGCTCCGTGCTGCCAGCACAGAGCCTGACATCGGGCTTGAACTCCCCAAACCGTGAGATCATGGCGTGAGCTGAAATCAAGAGTCAGATGCTTAACTGACTGAGCCACCCAGGTGCCCCTAGGGTTGGTTCCTGCTGAGGCCCCACTCCCTGGCTTGTAGCTGGCCGCCTTCTCCCTGTGTCCTCACAGGGTGTTCCCTCTGTACCTGGCTAAATCCTAATCTCTATGTCTCTGAGGGCACTGGTCATATAGGTGTCTAATGACCTCATTTTAACTTAATCACCTCTCGAAGGCCCTATCGCCACTCACAGTCACCTTCTGAGGTGCTGGGGGTTAGGACTTCATATACGAATCTTACGGGGGACACAGCCCTACCAGCCTGTTTCCTCACAGGCCAGCACGGTGGGTGGCATGCAGTAACTGAATGGTGCTGACCTCCTTTGAACACTTGGGACCCACACTTGGCTTGTCTCCGGGACGATGGGCAGTGGTAACAGATATTTGCAGGGGGCCGTGTGCAAGAGTTCAGCCCCAGTGCCACGAGCACGCGGGGGCCTCGGAAGTCCACCGAGAGAGCAAGTGCACTTTGTGTGAGGCGGTGGGTGGAAGAAGGAGTGACAATAGCATCTGTCCTAGCCACTGACTTTATGGTGTCACCTGAAAGCACACAGATGATGGGCTGTTGGCCAGATCAGGTGGTTAAATAACAGAGTAATTGAAAAGAGTGACCGGTATTTATTGAGCACTTACTAAGTGCCAGGCATTCTCCATAGCATCCTGCTTGCTGGGATGCAGGCTTTTGGCATCACAGAAATTCTGTGAACTAGAAGATGAGGAAGCTACATCTTAGAAAGTTTCAGTAACTTGTCTGTGCTTGTTCCAGGCACTGGTGGAGCTGGGATTTGCAGACGTGCTCCTTCTGATTCCAAAGTCTGGTTATCCACCATAAAATGCTTCCTTGAAGAATGTGTCCCAGAAGAGAATGGCTGTTTCAAGTTCTGAATGAGACTTGATTTCTTTGGTGTTGCAGGAAGGGCAGTTGACCCTAGATCCATGTGAAGGTTTGGATGCCAGCCGTCCCTGCCTCAGTCAAAAATCCATGCATAGCTTTTGACTTACCCCAAACTTAATACTAATAGCTTACTATTGACTAGAAGGCTTACTGGTAACATGAACAGTTGATTAACACAGTTGATTGTGTATGTTATATGTATTATTCGCTGTATTCTTACCATAAAGTAAGCTAGAGAAAAGGAAATGTTATTAAGAAAATCGTAAGGGGGGTGCCTGGGTGGCGCAGTCGGTTAAGCGTCCGACTTCAGCCAGGTCACGATCTCGCGGTCCCTGAGTTCGAGCCCCGCGTCAGGCTCTGGGCTGATGGCTCGGAGCCTGGAGCCTGTTTCCAATTCTGTGTCTCCCTCTCTCTCTGCCCCTCCCCTGTTCATGCTTTGTCTCTCTCTGTCCCAAAAATAAATAAAAAAACGTTGAAAAAAAATTAAAAAAAAAAAAAAAAAAAAAAAAAAGAAAATCGTAAGGAAGAGAAAATACATTTACAGTATTGTACTATAAAAAATCTATGTATAAGTTCAAAGCCATGCTGTTCAAGACTCAACTATATACAGCTTTCATCTGTGTCCCGTGTTAAACTTGTATGTAAGGAGTCTTTTACTGTCTACGTCAGTGGTTATAAAGGTGGGGTCCCTAGATCAGCAGCATCTCCTGAGAATCTGTCAGACACACAGGTCCTACCTTGGATCTCCTCAATTGGAAACTGGGGCTGCTATCAGTTCAGCCCTCTCTCGGTTTAACACACCCTCCAGGTTCTCATGCTTTGCTAAATTTTGAGATCACCGGTTCACAGCAATCCTGATATGCTCACGGGGAGTTTGCACTGGGAAATCCAGGGCTGGATGTCTTCAGGAGCCAGATTTCAAGGCTGTACGTGAGATGAGAAGCAACACAGCCATCTCTCAGAGCCAGTCCCATGTGACGCTAACAGGTGTTATGCCAAAAAGGTGTCGGTGGTCGATAGGCTTCTTTATTGCAGATCTTTAATACAGTGATTATTCTTTCACTCTTTTTGGAGATGGCGATATTTGTATTTCCCAATCTTACTTGACTGTTAAATGCCTTTTGTGGGGAGCAAATAGCAGGACTAATGTTTGTGAAACATGGCACTCCATAGGGGTTTCGGGGGGAGATACAAATGATCGGATTGGGATCTTCACAACGAGTTTTTATCAATTAAGTTGTATTTACTAAGAGGTATGCAGTGTTCCTTCCTGTGGCAGAAGCTATGAACAATGCCAGAAATGAACAGGGATCATTATTTCTCAGATGCCTTTTTTGTGGCGGGCACAGTGCAAGGCCCTACAACCTTAACGGGTTGATAGCCTGAGTCCCAGTTAGCAGATGAAAAATGGAGGCGCAGAAAGGTAAAATTGCAGGGTGTACAGTGGGTAGGTGGTGGAGCTGGGATCATACTCCAGGATTGTGTGAGCCCCAGATCTCTTCTCTTTCTATTTCTGCATCACCTCCTGGAGCTTGGGGAGGGAGACAGGGAGCACTCGTGGAACAGAGGACCAGACTTGCAAGTTGCACTGTGAGATGATGCTCTGCAGTGCTTAGGGCTGGAAGAAGGCACGAGCCATTCCCCAGCTCAGTTTTAAAACGACAACAATGATAACGACCACAGCAACATTGTTTCTTTGAGTATACACATAACAGGAAACTCTGAAAATACGTAAAAGTATAAAAATGCATACCCGTTAAGATGGCCATTAGCCAAAAACCAGAAAGTAACAAGTGTCAGCGAGGATGTAGAGAAGTTGGAACCTGTGTGCATTGCTGGTGGGAAAGTGAAACGGTACAACCTCTGAGGAACACGGTATGGCAGTTGCTCGAAAAATTAAACATAGAGTTACCGTACGATCCTGCCCTTTCCCTACTGGCTGTATACCCCGAAGAAATGCAGACAGGGACTTGAACAGATATTGGTACGCCCATATTCATAGCAGCTTGATTCACAACAGCCAAAGGGTGGAATCCTCCCAGGTGTTCACTGACAGAAGAATAGAGAAACATACACCCTGGGATATTATTCAGCTCTGAAAAGGAAGGAAATTCTGACACGTGCTACCACACAGGCGAACCTTGACTGACGATAGTGTGCTCAGTGAAAGGAACCAGTTACAAAATACTGTTACGGTCCTACTTTGAGGAGAGGCCTAGAGTACTCACATTCAGAGAGACAGAAAGGAGAAGTGGGGCTGCCTGGCGTGGTGTGCAGAGATGCTGGGAGGTGTGGGGAGACTTTAATGGGTGCACTGTGTCAGTCTGGAAAGATGAGAAAGTGCTTGAGATGGATGGTGATGAACCGTGCACGACCACGTGAAGACACTTAGTTATGCCACAGAAACGTACACTTAAAAAGAGTTACAATGGTAAATTTCATGTTATGTGTATCTCAGAACACTTAAAAATAGCTACAGTGGTAAAGTTCATGTTGTGTGTATCTCACCGCAGTTTTTTAAGAAAGTATAAACATGAAAGCAACTGTTAACATCTCAGAGATGATTGCTGTGGATGTTTGGGTATATTGCGTATCAATCGTTTCTCGGTGCGTTTAGGTGCACGTATGGATCTTTTCCCATGCCATCAACAATTCGTTGAAAATATACTTTTTAGTATATCATATAGAGTATATCACATAGAGTTACCGTACGACCCTGCCCTTTCCCTATTGGCTGTATACCCAGTGCACCCGTGTATACAAATGTGCATCACATTTGTTTGTCAAGTAGATGTGCTGCAGTCTGTTTAACCATCTCCCTGGTGTTGCTTCTGGAAGTTATTTCCAGTTTTTCACTGTTTCAGGCTGTGCTATAGTTAAGGTCTGTATATGTCCATTTTTACTCACACCACAGATTGTTTCCTTAGGACAGGCTCCTAGAAGTGGAATTTGCTGGGCCAGAATGCGCATGTTTTTAAGATTCTCTGTACACATTGCCAAGTTGCTTTCCAGAAAGGTCATGCAGCTTTCATGCAATCTCACCAGAAGTGTGTAAAGAAAGAGTGTCTTTTTTCATTACCTTCCCTAAAGGGAGCCTAGAGGATGCAGAGAGAGAAAGAGAGAGGTAGCCTGGTCCCTTCGGATGCCAGAGCTGGGTCTCAGCCTGTGCATTTTTCTTTCGGGCAGTAAGTGGGTGCCTGCTTAGCCAGCCAGGACAGCGCTGATTTGTGCTCTGGCCAGCCAAGGGTTCGGAGCCTGCCTGCGGGAGAGAACAGCCAGTTCAGGGATAATCCCTTGATATTGGCGCTCTGGTTCCAGTCTGGAGATTTTTATCAGGGCTGATTGCCAGCCCAGCTCTGGGCTGGGGCAGCCAGCAGAGCTTCCCAGGCAGGGTTCACTGAGCTTCCTGATTGGGAAAACGTTCGAGAGTCTCTGTGTTGCTTTCTTCCAGTATACCCTGATAGAACAGGTGGCCGCTTTCTAACAGGCATTTTCCTGTTCAACGGGGAATGGAACTAAGTTGGAAGAATATATACTTCCCTGTGGGCTCCATATAGCCATTTACCTTTTGAATGAAAAAAAAAAAAATTTAGAGGCCGCAAAGCATTTTCCGTTTTTAAAAGTTGTTTATTTTTTTGTGGATCGTAGAAACAAATGTTTGCTTGTTCTTGCCCATTTGGGAAATAGTGTGCTGCTCTTTATTCTGAGCTGACAGCATAAACACAGGTCTGGAATGAATGGCCTATTCCTCCGGAATTAAGCTCCGCTGGAGGTGGGAGGGGCTTACAGCTCTGAGCCTGGGACTCCCCTGAAGGCTTCAGAGGAAAGATGGTCTCCATCTCTCTTTCTGTTTCCCTTTCCTTTTTTTTTTCTCTCTCTCTCTCACTCCACATTTAAAATCTTTCCCTCCATGTCCGTCTGTCTGTCTTTCTCTCTCTCTCTCTCTCACACGCTGCTTGGGAACCTCCATGTCCGTCTGTCTCTCTCTCTCTCTCTCACACACACGTGCACACATGCTGCTTGGGAACATCTACTGATGTGTTCTTGGTTTCTCTCTGGTGTTGTAGGAAGCCCTGATAAGGTTCCCTGAAGATTCCTACTGATTTTGGACTGTTCTTGAAAGGACACGTTTCCTGGCCCTCACCATTCTCAGGGGAGTGGGGCTCTCTTGAGCTGTACCCCTTGGGTGTGGAGATGATAGGAAGAAACAGTTATGGGCCTGATGGTGAGGGTCTGACTGAGGAGGCTCACTGTTGATGGTTCCAGAACTTTCAGAAGAAAGTCTGATTAGCTCTACACATGAACCCGTGGGGTTAAATCCACCAAAGAGGGATGGGGGAGCCATGCTACAATTCCCTGAGAGGAGAAAGAGTGTGTCTTTCAACAGGGACTGTGGTTTCAGGGACCGGCTTTCCCTGCACCTGTTCTAGTCTGTTGCCAAATGCTAGTGATTGTCTCTCAGTCATTGCCTGCATGCACCCCCCTTCTCCATTGCGGCTGCCTCATGTCTTGTCTAGTGCGGGCTTCCATTGCCGTTTGCTTTGGACCATTGCAGTGGTCTTCCAGTGGGCCGCACAACTCTCTCATTTCTGATTAGTCATACATCTGGCTGCCCAGTTAAACATTCTAAATGTTAGCTGATTATTTCACTTTCCTCATCAAATACCCTTTCATGGCTTCTCATTAGTTGAAAGGAAAACAAAAAGTCCAAATATTTTTTTCTTGGTGATCAGAGAACTCCGTATTTCTTCCCTGTCTTCTCTCCCCTTTATGTCTCTGGGTACCAGCCCACAAAATTACTCCATGCCCCTGCCTCACGTGGTGGTTCATTTTATCCTTTCTGCTTCCTTGTCTGTGCACTCATAGGTCCCAATAATTCTTCATAGCCTGGGGCTAAATCCTTCTCTTCCAGGATGCTCCAAACTAGAAGTAATCCCTCTCTCTCCTCTACCCAGTACCCTCCTCCCCCATTCCCTCTCCTAAAGCACTGAATTTTTGTACTTTCTGTTAGAGTTTTTTGACTGCTAGTCGTATGCCCACAGTCTTTGCAAGACTCGGATTCGCTGTTGAGTGCCCACCTTTCCAGGGTTTGGCGTCTTGCACATTCATATGGCAAATACGTGGCCATATCTGGTGAATAAAATGAACAAACGACGCGGGGTGTTCAGTGGTGTTGGACCTGTCTTTTCACCCTGTTCTGTTTGCCCTCCCCTCCCCTGCACTGGTTCCTGCTGGTGAGCAACTTGCAGCCCAGGGACCACTTCACTTAAGCACTCGCATTTATTTCCAGGCACGTAGCAAGGGGGCAGCAGGTTAGTGATTCATGAGTAGGTGGAGAAGGTGATCGCCTTGAGAGCTGCTGACTCAGCCACCAGCCGCCAACCTGGGGCTCCTCTGGGCGATGAATCAATGAGTGGATGGTATGAATGAACAGATGGTCACGGAGTCTCAGGGGACCTGGGTCTCCTGGATCTGTGCTTCCCAGCTTTACAAGTGCATGGCCCAGAGCCTCATGGGGAGTGCTGGAAGCCTCTGTATAAACATGGCATGTTTTCCTGGAGAACCAGTTCTTTCTGAAGGTTTGGGAATAAATGTTCTTTAATATTCAATCACAGTTATCATGGGAGAAATGCAAATGTATTAAGAGATAAAATGTAACACTTTAAAGCAGCTTCCTGCCTGCTGAAGGCTTGCTTGAGGTCCCAACCCAGGATCCCCTTGGAAGGTGGGAGGTTGGTGCCCGCTCTTCTTGCCTTCAGGGGCTGTGCTGGAAAGTTTGCAAGGATCTGGGCTAGTTCAGTACCCCCCACCCCACCTGTTGCTAGTTTCCCATCACTGCCTCCTCACCCTATGGCTGATCTGAAGCAGGGTGTAGACTGTTTCTTGGAATTGCACAGAGCTGGGTTCAAATCCCTTCTGCTGTGTTGACATTGTATCCAGAGGGCGATGGGGGAAGGGATGCTCCCATTCTGTCTTTGCAGAGGAGGGATGTGAGTGCTAGAAACCATAAGACTGAACAGTACGTGTGGAATAAGGTGAAGTGTAAGCCCCTGGGGATCAGTGTGAGAAACACACTCTTTCAGGCAGGAGTATAACCAAAACAAGGGACATTTGGGAGCACTCCCACTGATGATGCTACCTGGCTGTACCCCCTTGTAGAGTGACCCTGCAGTGCACACCCCAGCAACCTGTGTTCCTGCCCCTCCCTGCAACATGCCCCCTTTCATCAGGATGAACGTGGTTTAGCTGTGTGACCTTGGGCAAGTCATGTGTTGTCTCCTTCAGTGCCTGACTTTTTTTTTTTTTTAAATGTTTATTTTTGAGAGAGAGAGAGAGAGAGAGAGAGAGAGAGAGAGAGAGAAAGAGGGAGCATGAGCAGGGAAGGGGCAGAGAGAGGCAGACACAGAATCTGAAGCTCACTCTAGGCTCTGAGCTGTCAACACAGAGTCCAACATGGGGCTCGAACTCACGGACCATGAGATCATGACCTGAGCTGAAGTCGGACGCTTAACTGACGGAGCCACCCAGGCACCCCTGTGCCTGACTTGTTACATGAGGAAATGACATGCTCCAGAAGGTTGTTGTAATGACAACTCCTGTAAGATGGGTTGCAAAGATTTTGGGTCTGATGCTTTGTGACCAATATGGCAAGGACTCCATTCTGCACTAGAGAATCCAACAGCATTTTTGCAGTTCAAACATGGGAGTGGCCAGTTACTTGCTCCCTAGGGTTTCCAGAGAAGTAGTTTAAAGAATGCCAGCCCCATGCAGGCAGGGACGTGCCTGACTTGCCCTCATCTCCTTACCTGCTGGAATGGTGCTGGTATTTAGTAGGTCTTGGACCAAGGCTGGATGGCTGGATGCAGGAGGTAGATCCATTAAACACCTGACGGCAGACAAGCACCTGAGGATGTGCTCAGAATCTCTGAGAATGTTAGTTGCTAAAATATTGTGAATTTAAGGACCTCTTCAACTTGAAATAAAGCTACCAGGCTTTTCTGGATCTTTCTTTAGGAGCCTAGAACGAAACTCTGGGTCACATGGAACGCCCCGGCTGGGTGGCATGTGGATATGTCTAAGATATAAGTGAAGTGACCTTTCTTTCCAAGTCACTGGTGCTAGAGGCGAGGTTGGTGTACTCTCTCTTTAAGGGATTGAACTGACTCTTTGAGCCTTGGAAGAAAGAAAGGAAAAACCTTGACGTGTATTAAAACAGTGTTTGAGGGGCTTGGGAAGTTAGTCTGTGGGAAGCCTGCCATGATTCTTCTCCAGGTAGATTGCTTTACCTGGGCCAGTAATTAGTCTTAGTTACGAGGTCTTCCCCTGTTTACTAGTGAATTACTGTCACACAAGTTGTACATTGCCTTTGCTATGTTTCGCTCATACGACTTGAGCATACTTCTCCAACAGACTTAACAGCCCTAGATATGACGTGTCTTTTGTGCCTTTGTGTAAACTGTATATTCATTGCTTCAAAAAAAAAAAATAGACATTGATTCCTAAGATGAAGAGGTGATAGTTTGACCTTTAAAGTACCCTTGTATACTTGTCAGGGATTCTTGAGGTGGTGAGGTTAGTTTTTGTTTGGAAGGTGGATTTTATTTTATTTTTTTTATTTAAAAAAAATTTTTTTAACGTTTATTTATTTTTGAGACAGAGAGAGACAGAGCATGAATGGGGGAGGGGCAGAGAGAGAGGGAGACACAGAATCGGAAGCAGGCTCCAGGCTCTGAGCCATCAGCCCAGAGCCTGATGCGGGGCTCGAACTCACGAACCATGAGATCGTGACCTGAGTTGAAGTCGGACGCTCAACCGACTGAGCCACCCAGGCGCCCCTGGAAGGTGGATTTTATTATTACACCTTTAAACCAAGAAGTTTGTTACCACCCCACTCTCCATCTCTGACCTAGAGGGTTTAGAGTTACTGTATCTGCAACATTTTTGCCCAAAAGCGTATGATTTATCTGCATTTCTTTGACAGTGTTACCAAGTGGTCTCGGACAAATCAAACTAAATTGAAAAGTGTGTATTATGCACTAATGCTATTTACCATCAACATTATCATTTTTTTTATTATAGGGACTTCAATTTAGTATCTGTTGGGCATACTTGGAACTTTACACAAGTAACCTCATTCAATCCTTGCAAGAACCCAGGAGGAAGGTGTCATTGCTATTTTAGCTTAGAGGGTTCAAGTGGCTGTCCACAGGTGGGTGAGTGGGAGTGGTGACATTTGACCTCGGCAAGGTGAGAGTTCAGGCTTTGCCATCAGACAGCCCAAGTCCTTCTCTTGATGTCCGTGGGGTGTGAGAAGCATAGGGGGTGGCGCTCTCTCCTAGACCAGATAGAGCTGGGAGTCTGAGGACCAGCCAGGTGGTATATAATAAGCCAGAAACTGATTCCTCTAGGGCTAAGATGAAGTTCCGAGGGATGGCGTCCTGGAGGAGAGCGCCCTGGAGGGGCCCGAAATGTGGAAGCTTTGGGGTAGGAGGAGGGGCAGGTGTGTAGCGTGAAAGAAGTAACCTGAGAAAGGATTCAGAGGTAATTGGCTCAGTGTTCTGGCCTCAGTCTCCCCACCGTCCTGGGCACGTTTAACTGTGAATGAAGCGATGCAAGATTCATCGTCTCCATGTAAGAAAAGTGCCGTAGAGAAGAGGCATTCCTGGTATCAGGAGCACAATTCTCAGTGGAATATCAAGTAGCAACTGCTCTTTCTGTGATTTTTTTTCTCTCTTCCCAGGTACTGTGGCTGCTGTGTTTCATGGCAACTTGATGTCGTAGAAAGATTCTTTTGGTGCCCTCAGATGTCCTCAGTGTGTTTTCGTCCTTTCTGCTAGGTTTTCTGCTCTCTGACCTTGGGGTTGCCCCAAGCCTCTCTGTGCCTCATGAATCTCACCTGGCAGAGGAGGGGTTACACCGGTTGATTTCCTTGGGCACTTGTAGCTCTAAAGCTCTTGAGCATATGATCTAATCATGATGACACATAGAACAGTGAAATTACTGCCACATCTCAAATTTGAATGACATCTTTATGAGTGAAGAGATTGTCTCCTGCCTCCTGGGACATTTTCATTTCACTGGGACACACCTGACTCCAGTCTGCCTAGGGATACAGAGAATTTGCTACGTGGCCCAAGGCCTCTGCCTGCTCCTGCTCCCTCCCGCCCGGGGTAGCGGTGCCTGTTTGGTACCTGAAGGCCGTGTCCTGGGACATGCCTGGGGCTCCCCTGTGTGCTGGCTTTCTCTCCTCTGCAGAGACTAGGGCCTGGGGTCTGGGTCTGCCTCTGCCCAGCTCTGCAGACTCTCCAGGAGGGGGAGGTGGAATAGGGCCCGGAGGCAGGGAGGGAGGGTGGTGTGGGCGGGGGGAAGAGGCCCCGAATGACAGGCTCAGTGACTCACAGAGCCTCTGCTCCAGCCCGAGAGAGAGTCGGGGAGGGGTTTGTGGCAGTGCCTCATGCAGCTGGGTAGGAACCAACCCCGAGAAGCATAGATTCATTGTCAGGGGTGGCAGTCCTCCCTGGGCACAGGAGTGGACACCGAGCTGGGGTGGGGGGCAAAGAGCAGCGCGGTCCGAGGTGGGACCTGCTGTGCATCCCTGGATCAAAGTGAGAGCCGTCCACGAGTGCTTAGGCCGCAGGCACTGTGAGTGCCTTACAGGAGTGATCTCATTCTCTCCTCACAGCCCTACCAAGAGGGAGGCATTCTTCTTCTTCTCAGTTGGTGGATGATGAATCTGAGGCCCAGAGGGGTTAAGCATCTTGTCTGAAGCCACCCAGCAGTGACTAACCAGGGCCTTGGGAGCCTATGGGCTGAATCACTGCATCCTTGGCATGGAACCTGCCTCAGAATCACCTGCAGGGCTGGGCCCCACCCCCTAGTTTCTGATTCTGGTTGGGTCTGGGATGGGCCTGAGAATGTGCATTTCTATTCAGTTCCCTGGTGATGCTGATGCGGGGGGGGGGGGGGCACACTTTGAGAACCACTGTTCTATCCTCACATCTCCCCCATCCCAGGCTCCTCCCCCATGAAACAAGAGGGATGGAGTCTCCTGCCACGAATGCCGTTCTTCTAATTACTCCTAATTATGTTTAGTTTTGGCCAATTTAATTTATGAAAGAGCAGTGCAGTTTGACAAACTCTACTTTTGCTACTGTGTTTCTGTCCTTGTCTCTTTTTATTTTGAAAATTTACCGCTGGGGCGCCTGGCTGGCTCAGTCAGTGGAGTATGTGACTCTTGATCTCAGGGTTGTGAGTTCAAGCCCTACACTGGGCACAGAGATTACTTAGAAAGAAAACCAAAAGAAAATTTGCTGCCCTCTGTTTTGAGCTGCTATCTTAGTGCATAAAGTCCTTGACTTTTAGATATCTACTTTGGATTGCACTCCTTAGCAACACAAAATCTCCTGAATTGTCCAATGTCTTTCATCTTGACTTTCTCTTGATCTGGATACCAATGCCTCCAACCCGGCATCATCCCTACTATGTGTATGTGTGTTACATATATATGCATTTGTTATTCTGAAAGCAAATGTATTTTGACCCTCTGGCTTTCTTCTGCTTTTTATGTTTCTTGGCAGTCTCTTTTGTCTTGCGATGATGAACCATTTTCAAATTTAATTTTATATTTTCCTCTGATACATCAGAAGGTTAGCTCTATCGTTGTTGCTTCTCAGGTATTTAAAATATTCTTCATCCTTGGGGCGCCTGGGTGGCTCAGTCGGTTGAGCGTTCGACTTCGGCTCAGGTCATGATCTCGTGGTTCGTGGGTTCGAGCCTCGTGTCGGATTCTGTGCTGATGGCTTAGAGCCTGGAGCCTGCTTGGGATTCTGTGTCTCCTTCTCTCTCTGCCCCTCCCCTGCTCATGCTCTGTCTCACTCTGTCTCTCAAAAATAAATAAATGTTAGAAAAAATTTTTAAATATTCTTCATCCATCTTTTGCTGATGGTTAATGTACAGAGTGAAACAGCAGCTCTTGACTCTCTACCACGTAAGGTAAGTAACAGTAAGTCTTCCCTCTTCTTATTCCTCTACTCCTATAATAGTACAATCATATTTTTATTATATCTTCTGGTATTTTAAGCCTCTACTTAATGTATTACTGCATTACTACTCTACTAAATGTATTACTGCATTTTATCATTTTTACATTGTATCTTCTCTTTAGAAAAGTTTAATTTTTAATTTTTATTTTAATTTTGATATGTCCCAATTATAACAATTATTGAGACCTAATGGATCTTCATGTTCATTGCCAGATCTTTATTACCAGGGGCCTTCCCTATTATTGAATTCTTTACTTTGATTAATGTCTTTCCTGTAAATATGAAAAGCCTAACACCTATAGAAGCTTTCTGAAACATCTGTTCTGACTTATTGCACTTTGTTTCTCCTAATGTCAAGGACAGCTTGGCCCTGTTGGCTGAGTTTTGCCGGGGAGCAGTCGGCGACCAGCCTGAGTTTTCTCCCTTCCGTGGGTCATCTGCCACCTTCTTCACGGTGAAATAAATAAATACATATGTATCCATTTGGTCATCAGTGAGCCTTTTGATCTTCAGACCTGGGTGTGTCTTCCGTGTTGGAAACTTTTCTTGGCTTTTCATAATTTTTCGGTTATTTTTTTTCTGAACTGGCGGCCTGTCCTCGCTAACTGTTATCTTTTTGTATAGCCCAAGGTCTTAGATGTCACAGCATTTGTGCTTGTGTCTTTCTTCCTCTTCATTTTGGGAGTGCTTTTTAAATTTGTCCTTCACAACACATCTTGTTTCAGAGATAAGGTCTCTTGGCTTTGATTGCAGACAAGGAGTAGATGGTGTCTCGGTGCTTCAGCTATCCTCAGAGTTCTCTTTTAGTGAGCATGTGCTGTGCTGTAGGCACTGTGCTAAGCATTTTGTGTGCATTACCTCTGAGGAGACTTAGAACAAGTCTGAGAGGCCTGTGGTTTGAGTGTCTTCACTCTACAGATTGGGAAGCAGGTGCTCAGGGCGACTGAGCTCTACTCAGGCTCACCCAGATAGTGAGTGCTGGGGCCAGGGTTCAGGGCCAGCGCTTTCACAACAGAGCCCATGCCCTTGGCCGTGATGATACGCTGTCTTTCCAAGCCGTGATTCTTTTCCAATCTCTTCTTCACTTTGAGGGCTGTATTCTCTGCTTTCTGTGTTTAAGAACGCTTCCACAGGTCTCGTGGGAGGTTTATGGTTTTCATCTGTGAATGTGGACAGTGTTTGCCTATGAACAGGAAGGATCAGTTCTTCCGGGTCCCCATGCCGTCCACCGCACTGCTCATAGAATGCTCCTCCTCCTGGCTCTTACAGCAGATCATTGGTTGATGAAACGAAGTCTTACATGACCCAGCAAACTGTAAGGCAGGGCAAGTGAGCTCCTACCATGAGGACTTCCAGAAGGGAAACTTAATCCCCATGATATTTCTTCCCTGAGTTTGGTGAACCCATTGCACCGTGAGCCAACTGTTTGCATCTGGCTGGCTGTTTGACCTGGCCACCATGCCAGGTACAAACTGTGCTTGGACCTGTCCTTCCTGGAGCTGCCACCTGCCACATCAGGGACAAGTTCCTGCCCCTAGCCAGTTTTCTTCTTGGTGTACCTGCCATGTGATTCCTGGGGCTTCCCGGGGCGGCTGCTGACACACGCTGTTGTCGCTCCCCGGTGACAAGAGGGAGCCAGGTGTGCTCAGCATCTCTGCCCCATGCTGGGCTCACTGTCCTGTTCTGTCCTCCTGATCTTGGCGGCTCTGACGTGCAGCTCCTCTGCAACCTCCACTTCTTATTGTGTGTTCTTTCTGCCACTTCTCACAAAGCAAGGCTCTCCCAGGGGCCTCATGGCCTTCTCTCTGTCTTCATCATATTTTCTTCAGACATTCTTTCAGGTCGCTGGCACAGGAATGGCACCTGTTCCTAGCTTCCCACTGCAGGTTTGCCAGGCCTGCTGTACTTGTTTGCTTGTGACAATAGGAATCCGGGCAGGAAGTCGTTACAAGCCTGTGCGCATGTCGCCATGGTGACTCATAAATGGACAGATCCCTCCAAAGCCAGTGGCAGGACTTTTGTCTCTCCACTGCCCAGGCTCCTGAGGGTGGGGGTGGGGGTAACTCACCACCTCTTCCTGCTGGTGGCACCTCCCACTTTCTACATTTCTCCCCACCTCAGATCTCAAGTCTTAGCAGGGGAGGACTGGGGCCCCTGGATTTGACATTGAGTTGGATGAGACATTGCAGCTTCAGACTCTATGACTCAGGTTGCCCAGGTCAGGTTTCTAAACTAAGCTCTTAGGAGATGAGAGACTGTAATACAGAGTGGGTCCTCTACTAATGTAATCCTTATTCATCACATGGTTTCAGGCTGGGAACTCAGGTTTTAGAAGACTGCCTGGAGGTCTGGAACTCAGAGGTGGACACAATAATGTGGCACTGATTCACTATCAGAAGGTGAAAGATGCAGTGTCAGGGATAGGTTGGGTATGTGAGCTCACTCACCCTCAACCAGCGTGGACTCAGGGTATCATTTCCAAGTCCATCTGTGTCTGGTGCTAGGCACAGTCACATCCTTGACGTTTACTTGATGGACAGTCACTAAGTAGTTGACACTCTAGAGGCATCAAATGTGGTTTGCAAACAACGTTACTCCCAGGCTAAGAATGATGATCCCATTGGACTTTGATTATTCATAAATGACAGTTGATAATAGGGCACGCTCTGTTTCAGAAAACTCATTAAGGGGGGGCGGGTCACAGAGTTTTTCCAATGAGAGCTAGGACAGAAAACCAAGAGAGGACACATTCAGATGAGTGGGTAATCCCCCAGGCGAGTGTGAGGTTTGCTTCCTGAGATGTTGCTTGCTCCCATGCATTGGCTTCTACAAAGACCTTGGAGGACACTGATGTTTTCATCCGCATTGCCAATGGAGTAGATGGTGATTTCCTAGTGAGAATACAGGAAGAGCAAGGTTGGGTGGGAGGCTGGTGAGGGAGGGGGGCAGGAAGCGTGAGGAGGGGAGGACAAGGAGTTGAACTTTGGAGAGGTTGGGTTTGAGGTACTCATGGGATACTGGGTAAAGACAGCCAGTAGACTGTAGGGGTGGAGAGAATATTTCCATGGTGTTGCAGGGGGTGGCAGCAGGCCTCTGCTTAGCTCTGTGTCTTGGGAAACTCACTTAACCTTTCGGAGCTTCAGTTACCTTACCTATAAAATTACGATGTTCGTAACTTGCTCATGGTGCTGTTGTGAAATCAAGTAAGTCAATAAGGGTAGTGTTGCTGGTCTGACAGGGTACTCAAAATCTCTTCCTAGAAGGGTGCTTTCTCTGGAACATTCTGTGTAGCATTCATGAGGTGCTCTCCTATCTGGAAGGCCTGTCCCCTGGTGAGGAAGACCTTGATTAGAAAGATGACAGTTGGATAGGATTTTCTTGTCAGTGAGGTGGTAAGGAAGGGTCTGGAGTCCAGGATGGTACTGAAGGCTGGCCAGGGTGTGCAGTGAGATGATTCGAGGGCCCTGGGGTCAAGGAAGAAGAGGTGGGCAAGAGAGTCCTCAGGCAATCTTTGTTGGAGATGAAGAGTGTCCACACCCATGGAAGCCTTCTGCCTCCTTCTGAGGCTGGGGCTTTTCTGCCTCCAGAGAGTGCTCTGTTTCTTTATCAGACTGATTCTCACTGAGAACCTCTGGCCACCTTGGTGCAAGTGCGTGTCGCAGGCAGGATGACTTCCAGAGACTGGCAGCCTTCTGTGAGAAACCACAGGGAGTGAGGCAGAGGCCGCTCGGGAAAATGTCTGTCTCCAGTCTGAGGGTCTCCTTTTTGCCTCTGCGGAGTGTAGGGCTCCTTTGCTCCTGTGCCGCTCCTTGGGCCTGGGGTCAGAGCACTGCCACCTGTGTCCACGTGTGCCAGCCTCTGAAACAGCAGCCTTGACTTGGGCTCCAAGCATGCTTCCTTGCCGGTGTCTCAGGGGGACATTCCAGGAACGATGCTTGGGGAGTTTGCATTTTCTCCTTTCACGAATGTGACAATGGCCTGAGAAGTCAAGGAAGCTCAGCTAACTTTCTCACTGGTGCACATCATCAGGGGTGCAGAGGGCAGCGGGGTGGGCCACATTCTGTTTTCTGGGGCTATAGAGCAGGATGGGTCTTGTTAGGGATGACACTTGATGGTAGGGTTCGAGGTTGGGCTGCAGCATGCTGCAGGGGCAGTGAAGGGAGCCTGACCTTAGTTAGACCAACTGGCAAGGAGTCCATCTCAGTGAATGGAGACACGAGGCACAAAGGCTGGGGCTGGGCTGGAGCCAGGAAGTCCTTTCAGATGTCTAGCCTACTTCTCAGGACTCTGCCCCAGTATAGGAGCAATGCTAGGAATTCCAACTTGACTGTTTTTTTTTTTTTTAATTTTAATCAAAAAACTTTTAATGTTTATTTATTTTTGAGAGAGGTAGAAGGAGAATGCAAGCAGGCGAGAGGGCAGAGAGAGAGGGAGACACAGAATCTGAAGCAGGGTCCAGGCTCTGAGCCATCAGCACAGAGCCTGATGCGGGGCTCAAACTCATGAACCGTGAAATCATGACCTGAGACGAAGTTGGACGCTTAACTGACTGAGCCACCCAGGTGCCCCCCAACTTGGCTTTCTTAAAAAAAAAAACTTGTTTTTTCTTTGCGGAACCCAAGTATTATAGGTTGAATTATGTCCCCTGAAACGATACTGAAATACTAGCCCCATGTCTCTATAAATGTGACGTATTTAGGAAATAGCATCTGCAGATGATCAAGGTGAGGTGAGGTCATTGGGGCCGGCCCTACTTCAATATGACTGGTGTCCTTATAAAAAGGGGAAATTTGAACGCAGACGGGCACACAGGGAGGACGCCGTGTGAAGAAGATGGCGGAGGTTGGGGTGAGGCATCCATAAAGCTAAGGAATGCCGAGGACTGCCAGCAAACCACCGGCAGCTAAGGGGGAGGCACAGAACACATCCTCTCTCACAGCCCTTAGAAGCATCTGACACTGTTGATACCTTGATCTCAGACTCTGGCCCCCAGAACTGTGAGACAATATGTTTCTGTGGTTTAACACCCCTAGTTTGTGATACTTTGTCATGATAGCTCTTGGCAAATGACTATACCACACTTTCCAGATCCCATTTTCCCACTTCCTGGAAAACTGCTCCCACTGATGTCAAGGACTGTGTGTATGACCATCTGAGCCCGAGGAGGTCACCAGTGGTAAGTGCAAGCTGCTCTCTGATCTGCAGAGAATCCAGTGAGCTCCCGTGTTCACAGGCTGCCTCTGGGACTTTGTTCCCCATTTCCTCCCCATGCACCTGCCTGGCCAGCCCCTGCTGCACCCCCTGTGGGGCCGGGTGGCAGTCGGAGCTGCCCCTGCCAGGGAATGTGTGTGTCAAGCCCAACCAGGCAGCGGGGCTGGACTCCTTCTGCGCAGCCCCACCGAGGAATTTCCCCAGCACCCATCCTGCCCTTGGCCCTAAGCCCTAAGGGTAAGGAAGATGAGGTCCTTGTCATTGGGTCGCTCACGGTATGTTTGGTGAGACACGCAGACTGAACAGAAACCACCTTTTATTTATTTTTTTATTTTAATTTTTTTAAATATAATTTACATCCAAATTAGTTAGCGTATAGTGCAACAATGATTTCAGGAGTAGATTCCTTAGTGCCCCTTACCCATTTAGCCCATGCACCCTCCCAAAACCCCTCCAGTAACCCTCAGTTTGTTTTCCATAATTATGAGTCTCTTCTCTTTTGTCCCCCTCCCTGTTTTTTATATGATTTTTGTTTCCTTTCTCTTATGTTCATCTGTTTTGTCTCTTAAAGTCCTCCTGTGAGTGAAGTCATATGATATTTGTCTTTCTCTGACTGACTAATTTCACTTAGCGTAATACCCTCCAGTTCCATCCACATAGTTGCAAATGGCAAGATTTCATTCTTTTTGATTGCCGAGTAATACTCCATTGTGTGTGTGTGTGTGTGTGTGTGTGTGTGTGTGTGTATACACACACACCACATCTTCTTTGTCCATTCATCCATCAATGGACATTTGGGCTCTTTCCATACTTTGACTATTGTTGATAGTGCTGCTATGAACATGGGGGTGCATGTGCCCTTCGAAACAGCACACCTGTATCCCTTGGATAAATGCCTAGTAGTGCAATTGCTGGGTCATAGGGTAGTTCTATTTTTAGTTTTTTGAGGGACCTCCATACTGTTTTCCAGAGTGGCTGCACCAGCTTGCATTCCCACCAACAACGCAAAAGAGGTCCTCTTTCTCTGCATCCTCGCCAACATCTGTTGTTGCCTGAGTTATTAATGCTAACAATTCTGACAGGTGTAAGGTGGTATCTCATTGTGGTTTTGATTTGTATTTCCCTGATGATGAGCAAAGTTGAGCATTTTTTCATGTGTTGGTTGGCCCTCTGGATGTGTTCTTTGGAGAAGTGTCTATTCATGTCTTTTGCCCATTTCTTCACTGGATTATTTGTTTTTTGGGTGTTGAGTTTGATACGTTCTTTATAGATTTTGGATACTAACCCTTTATCTGATATGTCATTTGCAAATATCTTCTCCCATGCTGTCGGTTGCCTTTTAGTTTTGCTGATTGTTTCCTTCGCTGTGCAGAAGCTTTTTATTTTGATGAGGTCCCAGTAGTTCATTTTTGCTTTTGTTTCCTTTGCCTCCGGAGACGTGTTGAGTAAAAAGTTGCTGCGGCTAAGATCAAAGAAGAAACCACCTTTTAAAGTCAAGTGTAGCGTGGTGAGTTTCTGTGGTGTTCAGAGTCCTCTGCGATGGTTATCCTGTTCCACTGAGTGGCACGGTCAGTTGTAGATTTACCCCCCGGCCAGTGGTTATTACCTTTGGAATGTTTGAGTCCACCCCCTTTATATTACTTCCAACTCCCAGAAGGCGAAGACCTCTCCCTGTCCTGTTCACCTGGCATGGGGGAAGCCAGCCTTTGCCTAGGGCTTGTCATTTTTGGCCGCATTCAGCAGGCCTGCGTGGGATGTTCCATCAGTTCATCCTTATTGTGCGGGGGAGGAAACCAAGACTCTGGAGTGGAGTGATTTGCTCAATGTTACACAAGCAGAGCTAGACCAGGGGTCCCCTGGCACATGGTAGGGCCATAGGAAGTGTGGTAACTCCACAGACACCATATCAGCGTTCTGTGTTTAATGGCACCTTCAGTGTTCCGTAGGGGCCAATCTTGTGTCCTCAGCTAAGACAGTGAGCCATCAGGGACAGGGATCACCTCTTTCCTGCAGCCCCCGGGCTCTCAGCCCCAGCTTGGGCACACATTCCCTTCCTGTGCTGATTGACGAGCATGGTGTTAAACGTGTGGCCTTTTGCGGGCAACTCGAGGAGGGCGATGAGCTTTATAAATCTGCCTGGTGCCTAAAATTGAACCACACACATAATTCACTGACACGTACTTTGCTCATTCGGGCTTGCATTCTCTCTGCCATCCTGCCTCCAGCTCACGCTTGACGCCTTATGGTTTTGGACTTCGCCAGCACACAGTGGCACGTCCGGCTTGTCCCAGATTCCTGACCTTTAGGCCTTGGGTCCCCATGGGCAGCTTACTGCTATGCGAACACCAGGGCCTGGCCCTCAGTGAGGCTTCATCAAGTGTTCTGCTGCTTTTCCTCTGCTTTGAAGCACCGTGCCTGCCTGGGGGTGGGTGGAAATGGGGGTGATAAACTAGGGCACCCTGGGATGGGGAAGGGCTCCTGATCTGCAGCCAGGGTTCCCCATTTAGAGAGACTTGCCAGAAACCTGGAGTTGTTATTGAGTCCATTTAAAGGGCCTGATCCAGGGCCAGGAACTTCGGGGAATGTGAAGGCACAATCACTGTTTCCAGAGGCTAGACAAGCAGCAGAGGATTCTAGCTAAAACTTGGATTTGTATTTAACTACCAGTTCAGATCCCTAGTTACTAGCTTTGACCTTAGGCAAATGATTTCATTTTTCTTAATTTAATTTCTTTGTAAACTTCTATGAGGTTTTCATGAGCATTAATGTAGTGCATGGCACGTTTCAGGTACCCAGTAAATATTAGCTTAAAACACTGGCCCCTCCACCTCCACTGTGTTGAGAAGAACTGACCCGCAGACCGTGCCTCCTGTGAACCGCCTGGGAGGCACTTTACTGGCATTAGCAGATTTCATCTTCCCAGGATCTGGGAAAGACTGAGGCACAGACTGGTTGCAAGGAGTTGTTTGAAGTTCAAGGTATAGAGCTGGGGTTTGGTGTAGGCAGTCCAGCCCCTGATCTGTACCTTTAATTGCCATGCTACATGGCCTTGCTTAGACCCACTTATGAAATCTTGGACAACTTCCAGGTACCTCAGTTTCCTCGTCTTTAGAATTGGAATGATGAGGGTGCCAGCTAGGACCCTTAGGAGAATCCCTTGAGCTTTGTGAAGGGCTTAGCAGGCAGGATGCCTGGCACATCATAAATAGTCAGCCAATGACAGCAATTTCTTGATAGGGAACACATGTGCACAGGTGACCAACAGTGCAAGCTACACGAGGCAGAATGCCAACAAGGCTATACAGCTCTTTTATTATAGGTGTTTAGAGTGTAGAGCTCAGCATGGGCTGATTAGGAGAGATGGGGAGGGGGTGGCCCAAGGGAGGAGGGCAGTTTGGACAATGGGAAGGAGGTGGGAAAGTGGAGGGTGGGTGCCAGCATGGTTGGGACAGTTGGGGATGTTAGGTGTGGGGTTTGACCTGTGGGTGGTAGGGAGACACTGAGGGACGGCAGGCTCACGGGGATTGCTTCAGAGTCTTCTGGCCTGTTAGAGGCGTGGCTGTCACAGACAGGAGGGACTTCTCATTCATTCGAATCCAGCTGCCCATCCCTGGTAAACAGAGCAGTAGTCACAAAGGAAGGGACCAGCTGGACACACAGGATGCTTGCCCAGTCCTTCCATCTGCTATCCCAGGGGGCTAGCCCTGGACCCTGCACAAATCCAAGGCCCCGAGTTTATTGACTTTCAGCTGCTGTTTGTGTCACAAATGCCTGTCCCACAAGAGGCATTAAAAATAACCCAGTGGCTAATAGCATTTCTCAAAATAACTGCTTGCAAAGTGCGTTGCTGGAGCGAATGGCTACTAAAATTAGACTCCTGGAGCGTGTGTGTGTGTGTGTGTGTGTGTGTGTGTGTATGCATGTGCATGTGCGTTAGTGTGACTTCTAGAGCCATCTCCCCCAAGGTGAGTCCCACAGTTTGTGCCCTTTTGTTCTCTGGCTCCTTCTGTCGTCATTGGGTGTCCCAGAGCTGTGGTTACCTCTCATCCCTGCAATGCCCTGTTCTATCCCCCAGTCCTTGGCAAATTGGGGCAGCTGCTGCCCTACATTGCCCAGTTGTGCTGCCCCAAAGAGCAGGATTTTGAAGAATCTTGGGGGGTGGGGTGGCCTCATTGTCGCAGTGGCCTCATTCCTTGGTGTGCCAGGTAATAATAGCACGCCGTGGGGGGAATCTCACTCAGCCTGCTGTCCAAGGGGGAAACTGGGCCATGGAACAGTGAGGCAGCCCCACTCAAGGTGCCCTAGTAACTGAGGGCACGGACACATGATTTGCCAGCCCTCGTTCCAGGTCGAGTCTCTAGAATTCTTCAGTGGTCTTCTGTGACAGTCTGTTGGGCCACCAGACAACTGGGTCAGTCAAGCCCAATCAATTCTCCATTCACTCATAACAGAAAAGGGAATGTGGGGATCCTTAGAACAAGTTGCAAAAACAAAGTGAGTCAGCACTGGAGGGGGTAGGGAATTTGGATGCAGGACAAACAGAATCTGAGAGCCAGAATTTGGTTTTCCCTTGGGTAATGACTCGCACGGAAAGAGGTGGGCCCCAGCGTCCCCATCTTTGACATGGAGGAACATTCAGTGATTCATTAGCGTGTGTTTATTGAACAGCTACTGTGGGGCTGACTCTGTCGTAGGTTCTGGAGTTACAGTGAGAGGTGCAAGGTAAGAGCAAGCTCAGGACGCACAAGCCAGTGGTGACCCCCTAAGGCCTGGTGTTCTCTGTGGCCCAAGGGAAGAAATGCGTCCTCTGTACGTTAGCTACATCCCTTTGCCTATTGGCCTTGTATTGCCCCTAGAGATTTAGGTTCTGGAGAGGAAAGCCTGTGAATTTTTTTACCTGCAATGGAAGCCCAGGAAGAAGTGAACTTCCCATTCCCTGGGGGAGCTGCATGTGGCGGAAGGTGTGTATAGTGGAAAGATCATAGGCCCTGGAGTCAGGTGGACTCTGTGACCTTTGACAAATTGCTTACCCTCTCTGAACCTGTTTCGTCAGCTGCTAAATGTGAATGAGCGTAGCACGGACATCCAAGGGCTGTTGTGAAAATTAAAAGACATAATCGATCCAATCCAAAGTGCCTAGTGTTACATCAGTATCAAATTAATAAAAACTGTGTTTGCCTGGGAAGTTTCAGTAGTCATTGCTTTCAGTCAGGGTGACGGTAATTTCATTTTTGAGTATTATTAAGTCATTGCTGTCTGTATGGCCATCAAAAACCTAGAGTCACTTGCTGGAAACCAGTTAGGCCAATTTCTTTTCTTTCTTTTTTTAATCTTTATTTATTTTTGAGAGAGAGACAGAGTGTGAGCGGGGGAGGAGCAGAGAGAGAGGGAGACACAGAATCCGAAGCAGGCTCCAGGCCCCGAGCTGTCAGCACAGAGCCCGACGCGGGGCTCGAACCCGTGAACCACGAGATCATGACCTGAGCCGAAGTCGGACGCTCAACCGACTGAGCCACCCAGGCGCCCCAAGTGAGGCCAATTTCTAATGCTAGAGTCAGGGTGAGGGGGGGATACAGTTTGAAAAGTGTACATGTATTCAGACCTTGATAAGTCACATCCTATGGCACATTCTTTTTGGGCACTGAGTGTTCAAGAAGAATCTTTTCTTCAACCCCCCATGTAAAGTTGGCAGGACCCTAGACATCAGGCCAGACTATCTTCTAACCCAGTGATTCTCGGCCAGGCATGGCTTGCCCCTCCCCTGGGATGTTACTAGTATCTAGTAGGCGGAGGGCAGGGGTGCTGCTAAATATCCTATAATGCACCGGATGCCCCCACAACAAAGAACTGTCTAGATCTAGTCAGGGCTGTGAAGCCCTCATCTGAAGATGAGGAAACTGAGCTCTGGTTGGGGAATTGACTTGCTAAGGTCACCTGCACATCCAAGCTAGAGCCGGGACCCAAAACTGAGTTGACTGATCAGAGATCAGGCCCTTTCCTAATGTACCTTGGTGCCTTCATCTCATTGTGTGAAGCAAATCATTAACTTTAGTCGCGTTACTGAGCTCTTATTCTACACTTGATCACTTTCAAGGCACTTTGTCTTGTCATCTCCTGAGTTCTGCTCTGGGAAAGCCAGGTTTTCCTATTCCAGGCTTGTGGATACAGAGGGTTGTTAGATTTGGCAAATAGAAATAGAGGATACCCAGTTACGTTTGAATTTCAGATAAATAAGACATAGTTTTTATGAAATTTTCTGAAATTCAGATGGAACGGGGCATCCTGTTTTTGACCCTGCAACCTTTTAGTCTCTACCTGCTGCCCTGAGATCACACACAGGCCATGGGACCTTTCCGCTCCTACTCGAGGCTTCCGGCATTACTCATAGGCCCTCTGCCTGGATGGCAAAGGTGGAAAGGGGCAGGTGGCTCTGAGAGTTGAGCAGGCATCCCTAACTCCTGGTCCACAGGTGTCTGGGAGAGACTGGCCATCCATTCTGGGTTAAAGAGCCCGTAAGCTGAGAGGGTGGTCAAGCTGTCCCTTTTTTATAACTTCAGCTGAAGTGTCAACAAGTGAGCTATGTCCCTGGAACACCAGGTCCGGGGAGAGGTCTGGCAACTTTGCCCCTAAATTAGGAGCAGTGTCCTTTCCATCTCGCTCACTTCCAGAGAGTACTGCTACCTGGGCCTGAGGAGCACCTGGGCTGCAGCTATGCTCCAGCACCTTCCAGGACTAAGTACTGTCCCTGCATGGTCCCTGGCTCTGGGCCTGCCCTTGGGGCTGGGGCTGGGCAGCTGCACTTAACTCACGGGGAGAGGACGAGGGCAGGGGATGATGCACCCACAGCACTGCCTCTGAGCCAGTGGGCCTGGCCACTGGAAACCCCTTTGTTAACAAGCGAGGCGAGAAGGGGATGCTGGCCTGGCTGCTCTGCCCTCTGAGCCTCACCCTGCCCTGCCCCCTTTGGCAGCCTGCTACTTTGCTAGTCTGGACACGGGCTCCAGAGCGGTTCGAAGTCAGGTGCTGACAGCCCATGTGGAGGGTGGTGCTGACAGCCCATGTGGAGGGTGGTGCTGTCGCCCTGCCCCACTCCTTCCACGAAGCTCACCCCCCGCCAAGGTCCATGCTTGTTCCTGGGTGTGAGGATGCCATCTGTCCCCTCTCCCCAGAGCGGCTTCTTGCTGGGGGAGCTCCTCCCCACAGTACTTCTTGAAGGGCACTCAGCTGGCCAGTGCCTCAGCGTGGTGGCCTTTCTTCACGTGGACTGGGGAATAGCTTTTGAGGGTCTTCGGGGGTAACTGCTTAGGGGATTATCCACATTGCCTGCCATCTTGTGGACATCCGTGGGCCACCAGAGAACCAGTGAATATACCTGACCTTTGCTGTATGTATCTGTGCATAATAATGCGTGTTGAGTGAATACATGAAAGAGAAGAGAGGGGTAGTTCTGTTTTGTAGAAGGTGTCTAATGATAAAGGCTGAGGCCACTGCTTCTCAAGCTTGAGCGGGCATCAGCATCACCTAGTGGCCTTGTTAAGCCAGAGACCAGCCCCAGCCTCGGGATTCGTGGCTCTGTAGGTCTGGGTAGGGACCAAGACGTTGCATTTCTAACAAGTTCCCAGATAATGCTTCTAGTCTGGGGTCACGCTTTGAGAACCACTGGCTTAAATTATTGCCTTTCGCAAATGCCTTGTTGCATTTCAATGTTACTTTTATTAAAATAATCATTCATTCATGAATTACACATGTCTTTATCTAATACTTACTATGGCCCAGCACACCAAGTTGGGGGCATAAAAGGATAAAAAAGGCCTCAGGAAACTCACCGTGCAGTGAGAGAACTGGACGCTGAAAACAATGGTGAACGGATATAAGTGCCTTTACTGGGGTACTGTGTCCAGAGTGCAAGAAGTGAATGCCTGTTGGTGGAATTCAGGTCCAAGGATTTGTGAGAGTCTTAATGATTTGGATTCTATTACATATGCCTGCTTCTTGGGCTGCCTAGATGGATTCTTTACATATGCCTACTTCTAGGGCCGTCCTGGATGGAGACCCTCCTTGGATAGAGACTATCTTAAGCAGGAGAGCACCCTTCCGGGTGCCTAGTGTCAACTTGCTGCCTGAGTTTGTGGGAAATGCTGCTGACATTTACCTCCAGGGATTCTTGGAATCTGCCATGGTCTTAGAAAGCTAATTTCCAAGAGTCTGAAGCGGTCCTGAGCTGATGCTTAGCCAGGGACTTGTCATGGCCCAAGGAGACATGTCCTTGCAGCAGGGGAAAGAGGCCTGGGTACCTTTCTTCAGAAGTTGGGGGGTTGAGGAGGGAGGGAAGCCCCCCACCATGGTGACTGACTGCTCAGGGCTACGAGCTCCAACAAGAAACTGAGGAAGGAAAATGTGCTGCCGTTACTATCATTAGTAACAAAAGTATTCGGGACAGCTCATGCTAGTGGATTGTCTGCTGTGTGCAGAGCACTGTTCCGTACAAATACCTTGGATTCGTAACAGACGGAAAGGGTCGAACGGTTAAGAATAGTCAGTGCTTGTGGAGCACACACCCTCAGTGTTCTGAAGCACTCTGCACGCATTACTTCATTCAGTCCTTGAAACAGCCCTCAGAAAGGGGGCTTTCACTGACTCCATTTTAAGTGAAAGAATACTGAGGCGTGGAGACAGTGAGCCCCCAGAGCCTAGGTTGATTGCACTGCTCTCCTGCTTGAGCTGATGGTGGTGAGGGGTGGGAGGAAGGTGAAGGTGAGGGTGAGGGAAGGGCATATTTCCGCTGTTACTATTAACTCTGTCTAGGTGAGATTGCAAAGCCCTTGAGAGCAGGGACGGGCCTCAGACACCTTCCTGCTCTCCCAAGACACCTTACAGGGTGTCTGATGAAAGACGCAGCCTCACCCAGAACTGCTGTCTGGTCTACACCTGGGGTGACCAACCGTCCCGGTTTGCCTGGGCAGCACTGCAGGTCTGGCATCCTGGGAAACCCCGTCGTTAAAGTGGGCCAACTGGGACGGTTGGTCACCGTATCCCTTATATGATAGGCAAGGACACTGGTGCCAGTGGGGAACACCGTGTGCTCTGAGCCTCAGCCTTGGTCATTGGTGGAGACGGATCCTGGGCCTGCTCTCTGCTCACAGTGCAGTGCTCTCTTCTCCCACAGCCTGTAGAAATGAGGATTGGTCCGTTCTGTGCCCAGGAGGTGCAGTGTGGATAGGTAGCCTCTGTCTTCTCTCTGGGTTCCTAGGTGCTTCTCAGCCTCTGTTGGAGAAAGGACTCTCATTATCAAGAGGCTTTGGCTCAAGGCTCCTTATGGGGCACTCGTGCTGGGTTGGGAGTTATCAGGGTAGCTCTTTGAGGGGCAGTGTCTGCTCTAGGGGCTTACAGTCAGTGAAACGGAACATGCTTTTCCTGAACAAGAGCACAGCCATTCTTTAGTGGGAACGGGGGGGGGGGGGGGGTGGAGGGGCGGAGCAAGTGACAAGTTCCCAGCATCAGATATTGAAACTGGGATCCCTTCCCGTATTTGGTGGGGACACTGAATTCTAGACCAGCGGTCTTCAAAGCGGTATGCACAAAACCATTTTTTTTTTGGAATACAGGAAGAAAATATTAAAACATCAATTTTACTTACTTTTTATCATCCTTTTAAGTGGCTATTTCTGTGTGTGTTTTATAGCGTATCACGATAAACGCGGTATCGCACCTGATAAACATACATGTACGCGTGTGAGGGTGCACATGGATGGGGGCTGCTCATGTGGAAGGCTCTCTCTGCCTCTGAGAAAGAGGTATTTTAATGATAATGGGATCTCTTGGCTGGAGGAGAGATGTTAGAATCACTTTCTGTAGGGGGAGGTCCAGATGAAGAGCAGAATGAGTTTTAGTGGAAATTGGCTTAGAATATCCCTTGGTTGATGTTCAACTGATGCAGATGGCACTTAAGAGTCTCTGTGGATGATGTGTGCTCTACTTGTGGTATCAAGTGTCAGGAGAGCGGTCCCTGCACTGGGGAGCTGGCTTCCTGCAGTCACGTTCTGCCCACCTTATTTTATCACGTCTCTAGCAGGATGGACGTGTCAGCTGATGAGTGACAGGAGGCAGTGTTAGATCAGCGGTTCTTAGAGTGGGGTTCCTGGACCAGCAGCAGGAGCACCACCTGGCAACTTGTTGGAGAGGCACACTGTTATGCTTCATCCCAGACCCTGGGAATCAGAGAGTCTGGGCTGGGGGCCCAGTGTGCCTTGGCTTAACCAGCCCTCCAGTGATTCTGATGTCCAGGGGAAACTGAGAACTGCTGAGATACAATGGAGTTTGAGTCTTGGTTCTGTTCTTGCTGCTCCTGTGGCCTTGGGCAAGTTACTAATACCCGGAGCCTTGGTTTCTCCATCTGATTAAATGAGGACTCTCACCTCTCTCTGGCAACTTCAATATGAGGATTAAGAGAGGAGATGCCAAGTGTTTACCACAAAGCAAAGCATATAGTGCCAGTTATTGTTTTGCTCATTAATTGCATTGTGATGGGGCAGCAGTAACTTCTGTAATGGGGAGGGATGGAAATGCGTGACTCCCCATTCCTTCACACACTAGCGCTGTGACCTTGAACAGACCCGTCTCCTTGTCTGTAAAGTGTGACCCAACTAACAGGATCAAATGAGACGAGTTGCCTCAAGTGCTTTGTAATTTGTAAGCTACCAGGCAAATATGAGAAATTTCCGCATAGTTATTGACTGAGGTGGCTTGTACTTTGTCCCTTTGGAAAATATTTTTCCTCCTCCCAAATAGTAAAAGAAAGTCAGGAATCCCACCATGCCAGACCTCCACTCTAGGCTGGGTCACACAGGGATTTTATTGCCCTAGGAATCATTATTTCTCTATGCCATCTCGTTCCCTCCTACTCTGACCTTCTTAGGCCAGATCTTGTCCTCAGCTTGCTTCCCCCTGTGGTTGATCCTTTATTAAAACGTCAACTGCAAGTCATGAAAACTGCCTGGTTTCCTGGAGGAAGTGAAGGTGGTGGTGACTGTCCAGCGTGCCCTTTTGTCATTATGATAATTGCTTGGGTGGCCATGCCAAGACATCAAATAAATTGCCTCCTCCCCTTAAATGCCTCAGTGCTGTTTTTGCAACATGAATTTTCCAAGTGTAAAGATAAGCTTTGCTAGTAATTTCACCAGATTCTTAAACGAGGGAAATGGGCAAACAGCTTTCCTTTCTCCACACTCTCCCACTTTTTCCATGGCGGTGTCCAATGACAACACATCCATCACTAGAGAGGCCCCGGGGCCAGCCAGCACTGGCTGCTGGAAGGCTCCCATCTTCCCAGAGAGTACTGAGGGCCCCGGGGAGGGGGGGTCTGCAGAGCAGAGATAGAGCCGGAGGCCCCGGGGGAAGAGAGCCCTCACCCTGTTATTTACCATCAGCAGCTCTTGTCTCTGGGAGGAGAGGCACACCTCTTCCCTCCTCCTGGCCTGCCTCAGTGAGCCACGCACTGATGAAGTGAAAGCATATGTCACAACCACGTGTCCTCATTAGAGGCTGCTGATGAATAGGGACGGCAGGAAAAATGAGTTGAGCTCTGCTGGGGCATTTCTTTACTTTTCTAGCAAACTGCCAGGGTGTCCTTCCCCTGTAAGAGAGAAGGGATCGGAGGAGAGAAGAAGGGTCAGAGCAGAGAGACTTCTGATATGCTTTTAGTGGTGCAGCCAATTAAAAAGAAATTAAAACAGAAATCTCTGATGGCTGCTGGAATGCAAAAGTCTTCTCTCTTGGCCTCTTTAAACCCTTGAACAAATTAATTGGATGGATGTTGACTGGGTACCAGCTGAAGGCTTAGGTACCAGTTCTTTCTGTGGTGGGTAGAGAGGAATGTGTGTGTGTGTGTGTGTGTGTGTGTGTGTGTGTGAGAGAGAGAGAGAGAGAGAGAGAGAGAGAGAGAAATGGAGGGAGGGACTCAGGGGTTGTGGGGCAATTTGGGGATTGAAAGCATGCTGCATGTGATTTGAGCATTTTGGTATATAGGAGACAAAATCTGCTGAAGTTTCATTTTAAAGATAATCAGAGGACTTCTGAAAGACCTTCTCTAGCCTTGGAGAAAACAGTTGGAAACTGTGAAGACTCTTGCTTCCAAATGCTGCTTTTTCCCCTGTAGAAACTAAACCTTGCGAGGGCTCTGGTGAGCCGTAGGGAAGACCCATGTGGCCGGGTGTTGCTGGGACGGGCAGTGGAAGGTGTGGGGTGGCCCCGTGGTGCTAGCAGTTGGCCAGGGGTCGGATGGGATGACTTTACCCCTATGCTGACACACACTTGTCTAGAAACTTTTTCCGCTGTGTGGTTGGGTGGTCTTGGAAAGAGACAGGAGGATGCTGCCTCCCCTTCCCGGGACCTGGACATTGGGGGTCACCCAGGTTCCTCCCTGACCTTGTAAGGTCCTCAGCCCTGCCTTCTCCACAACTTCTCTTTCCTTTTTGCACAGTCTGCTTAAGAGCTTAGAAAATGGTGACTGTGGCCCTTTGACCCAGAGATCCAGAACGGTTGTCTTACCGTGGTCAGGGCAGATGTGCAGGGATGGAGCAGAGCCCCGTTGTGCCACTGTTTCTGGCCCCTGGGCCATCTCTGCTCCATTGCAGGGACAGGGTTGGCATCCCTGGGAATGGTTCCCACCACACACTGATCCATAAAAAATTAATCTACAGGGCTATCAAATATTTAGTCGGTCTGATGAATGAACACTTGCAGATTCTTATGAATTCTTTGCTTTGATTAAATAAAATTGAAGGATGGGAGTTGTCTTTTTCAGCACGTTAGCAAAAGGCAAGTCATGGCCGTTACTCTCTGCCCGGGTTCCGGTGCCTGGGAGCAGCTGGAATCCGGCAGAACCCACCTGCTTCCTGTTTTAGCCCTGACTCTCTGTGCGCCAGAGTTTTGGACTCACCCCGGTTGTGGCCAAGAAGGGTAGTGCTAAGACCAGAGGCCCTTTACACTTTATGAGGCATTATCCCAGCAGATCCCAAGTTCAATATTCTCAACCTTGGGTAGCCCTCTGACCTTCACAAAATGGGAATCATAATAATAATTGATAATGCTGCCTCACTTATGAGATTATTGTGTGAGATGTATATCCAGGTCCTTGTACCTAGCACCTCGTAGTTCACAGAAAGTATCACTATCATTATTGCTTTATTTCTACAATACCGTGATTGAGTCGCATCACTCCTTGGATTTGGGAAGGCACGATTTGAGGGGAGGATGTACCTCTGGAGGCTGCAGCCAGCAATTTCTTGGAGTTATAAACTGACCATTTTGTTAACGAGCCTACTTGTTCATCTGTTCATTTATTCAAGGCTGTTGGCTCATGCTAGATACAGGAGGTGTAAGCCATCAGACCCCGCTCTTAAGGAAAATATGCTTCCACTGGGGGGAAATCACATGTACATGCTAGGTATGTATGTACGTGTTTGTGTCTTAATATGTTCATCATACAGGGAGAAAAAGTTTCCTAAAAATTAGGATTATTATGGGTAGGGTTCTTAGGGAGAGCTTTCTCAAGAGGTAAAATCTATGCCCGGGAAGGGGCGAAGAAGCCTATGGCAGTCCCTGGGGTTTCAGAAGAGCTCAGAGAGGGCTCTGAATGCTCAGCATGTCCGGGGCGAGTTTAGGCTTAAAGGATGCAATTGCTCCAGGAGAGGGGACTGTCTTCTTATTTGTCTGGATGCTTTAATAGTACAGGAAAAGTAAGCGTGGCCCTGTTTGAGTGCCTTTGGCTCAGCCAGAGGAAAAACCACCCTGCTGCAGTTTAGTGGGGGGCACTGTGGATTGGGTCTCATCAGACAAGAGTTGTACAACTGTGATCTGCCTGCTGGAGCCCTGGGTCACTGCCGGAACCTGGAACTGGACCCCTGCAGCTGGATGGGAGGCAGGCTGAGCCAGCCCTTCCCTGTCAGCCCTGTAGCTAGCCCAGGTCTGGTGGGAAGCGAGGGACACGTCCTGATGTCTGGATGACCTGTGGTGTATTGCCCAGTGGCTCGCACTCGCGGGGGCAGATACCAACGTCACAGTCGACATGTGTTGAGACATCCTGGTGGGTGAAGTCAGCGGGTCCTGAAGAAAATGCATCAGCTTCTGTCTTGGTTGAAGGCCGAGGTGCCCCATGGGACCATTCTTCTCTTTAACCTATCCACTTAGTCAGTCGATGAGCAAGGATTTCCTGAGATTTGAGGTGTCAAATATTGAAAAAAATCCCTAGACTTGGCTCTGTAGGGGTGCAAGGAATTGTAGCAGAGCAGGGACTCCCTCCTCTGCCCAAGGAGCTCCCAGTGCAATGGAGGCGAGCAATAGAGAGACACACACGAAAGGTTAACAACTTGTACTAGCCTCAGAGACAAGACCGTGGGCAGGAGTTCAGGAGATGTCCTAAGACAGCATCTGCTCAGTGACACGAATGTCTGGGGTGGGGAGTGACCGCTGGGCACGGTGGGGAGAGCTGCCTCCTTGGTCGGCCTCTGTGTCTTTCTGCTTCATGAACTCGTCTACGTGAAAAGAGAGAAATTCCGTTTCTCTCCAAACTCCAACGAGGATGAAGAATACCTCTGGACATTCTTTTCTATTTCTCAGTCCCCCTCTACTGCTTATGAAAGTCCTTTGGACACATGGTAAAATATTTGCAAAGAACAGAAGCCTGCAAAGAAGCAGAAATAAATTCACCTGTAATCACATCAGAAACATTGCTACTAGTCATGTTTTGCTTTATTTTCTTCCAATAGCATTATTGTACATTTTTTCTTTATAGTGCTGAGGTCACAGAGCACTTGCAATTTAGTGTTCTGCTTTTTTCTTTAACGTTGTCATATTATCGGTATTTCCATGTGTTATTGGGATCCGTAAACGTATTTTTAAATGACTCATGTCCCATAATATGGATACTCACCTCTTTTCTTTCATTTCCCCTCCTTTTTAAATTACAAATAGAATTGCACTGAATATCTTTCTTCATAATTATATATATTACCTCATTTGTTCATTTATTTTAGAAGCCTTGAATCCCTGCAATGTGCAAGACAATGTGCATTTAGCCCTAAGAAGGAAAAGGCTTTTAGGCATAGGTAATTGAGAATGTCATGGGACAACTTAGGAGGACACCATCTGGAATCACAAAACATACCACACAATCACACAAATCACAAAACATATCACACAGTTTTGTGATGTTATCTGTAGCCAGTTCCTGGTTTGCCCTAGCACCATGGGCAGGTTGATTGTTCTGGGCCTCAGTTTCCATATCTGTAGTCACTAGATGGGTTTGAAGCTGCTTCCTGCCTCCAATAATCTGTGATTCTAACTGCAAATGTAAGATCACGCAGGGGTCCCTCTTCCCTGAGGACTCACTGAGGCCTGGTGCACAGGTGCTGCCGTGGGGCCTGTTTTCTTCCCCTCTCGGTCATGATCATGGTGTCCATTTGCCCAGCTCTTCTTCTGCACAGTAGTTGAGGGCTTGACTGCAGCCCGGATCCATTTGGAATTAGCACGGACATAATAGAATTTTATAAAACTGTGAGCAGAGCGACCAAGGAAGGAAGACTCTTGACCAAATGCTGACATGCCCAGAGAGGTCCCCTTTGAAACTTGAGCAGGATAAATGGGAGGGATTCTTACCCCATCAAGCCCATGATAATATCAGAGAAAGTATTGTCCTGAGAAGTATTGAAGGCGGGACACTGCAAAGACTTTGGAAAGATGCCATAGAATGAAAGGCCAGAGGATAGCTGGTACCTGCAGGGTATCCTAGCCGGGTGACTGGGTGTGGCAGTGCCCCAGTTCCACAGACCCCAGATAATGGCATTCAAATTTATGACCTCTTATTCTCAGTTTATACATAACATAGATTGAGACAAGCCAGCACATTTGACTGAGAGACCAGCTCATTGATTAAGGATAGCAGTTTCTTGCTGGGGTCAAGCCTTTAGCTTTGCTGCCTCAATGAACTTAATTTTAACAATTCATGCAGCAGGAAACAGGTTCAGAGAATTGACCACTACTCAGCTAATTCTTTAATGCCTGGGGGTACAACTATAAAGGTGGGCAACAAGGAGTGTGTGTGTGTGTGGGGGGGGGGGAGGGAGTATCATCCATCTAAGTGATAAATGACAAAGTGCCACCTCCTGTCCCTTACTCATGACAGACATCCTCAATCTCTCAGGATATTCTTTCTAGCCCAGCCAAGGTGCAGGTTCAGAATCCTTCTTAACACCGTGCTCCAAGCAGCCACACTCGCAAACAATGGCAGTCATTGCTCCCGGAATACAACATTCTTGTCATTCCTAGGCATGGGTACATTCTTTCTCCTATGGGCAACACCATATGGGAAAATAAATCAACATCTATAAGGAAGTTCCTTGGTAAGCACAGATATATGGTGGCTTGATAAATTGCTGTTCTGAACTCTAGGGATGTTTGTTCAAAGAACTGGGTACCATCTTGAGTAAAAGCAGTGAATGTGGAAAAACACTGATCTCCCTCTTATTGTCAGCCTCCAGAATGAAGATTGGTTCATGTTATGATAGCGAGTTCTGTTGTAGGCATTTCCCAAAGGACTTGTCTCTGTGCTTTGTCGTGTGTTCTCCATAGCAACACCTGTGGGACGGGCACGCTTGGTATTATTTCCATGGAACAGATGATAGAGGCTGAAGGAACATAAATGGTCTGCACGAGGCAAGTCCTGCAGCTGGGACTTCCCCTGGAAACCTGGTGTCCCTGCCTCCAGGCAGCAGTTTCTTGGGTGTTCCTTTTAAAAAAAAATTCAGTTTTTTTTAACCTTTTGAGTTCGCACTAATATGAATTCCTCTAGGGTAGGGTCATGTCTTACTTATTGCTCTATCTTTGACTACTTTTCGTCCTCAATCTCAAGTACTGTGACTAACACAGGAAGTGATTAAGAAAGTATTTATGACATACAAGTCAGCAGAAAGTTCCTTCTTTCCTTCCTTCCTTCCTTCCTTCCTCCCTTCCTCCCTCCCTCCCTCCCTCCCTTCCTCCCTCCCTTCCTCCCTCCCTCCCTTCCTTCCTCCCTCCCTCCCTTCCTTCCTCCCTCCCTCCCTCCCTCTAGTAAGAAACCTGTTGCCTCCCTCCCATTCTGGCCTTTCCCACTCTGGGGGTAGGGGAGTGCCCTGAGCTTTAATCACAAGAGCGGCTCTGGCTGTGAGGCTACCCGGGGAACAACCACACCTGTGCAGCAGATAATGACATTATCACTCCGCTGGGGCTTTCTTTCCCACAAACAGGCTAGTCATTAAACCCTTATTTGCAGCCCTGACAGCAGGAGCCACAAGCCTCTAACCAGCTTAAGACTGGGGGCGGGGGGTGGGGGGTCCTCAGTAGAGGGATCCCTGTGCAGAAAGCCTTCCAGGACAGTGGCAGTACCTACGTTGCAAAAGGTGGAGGGCTCGGGGAGCAGGTGGCCCCATGGGTGAGCTCCAGGCAAGGCAGCAGGAGAGAGTCCTGAGCTAGGAAGAAGTGGGGCTTGGAGGGTGGGAAGTAGATTGGATTTAGGGCTGTAGGGAGAGGCGGGAGGCCGAATAGCCTAGCTCCCCAGTCCCTCTCTGGACCATCTTTGTTTTCTGATTTATCATGTGTCCCCTTTGGGGATGGCCTTTTGACATGTGCTAATTATAAGCTGTCCTTCGGTGCATTCTGAGAGTTCTAATAATTAGAAATTCTAATTCCAGTCCTTTGAGTTACTCCCAGCAGCCTTATCCGGTGAGAGGAGCACTTGACACATTTGCTCTCCTGCTCAAAGTCACTGCAGGAAGCCAGCAGCAGGCTGCCTGGAGGAAGGATCCAGATTTGTGGAGTAAGGATGGAAACTTCTCTCCATAACCCAATGTCTCAGAAGAACATCTCTCTGTGGTTTGTTCGTTTTTTAGAGGAATATTTTCAAGGCAAACGGGATGGGGCCCCCCTGGGCTCTGATCTTAGCCTGGTGGAGCCTCACTGTGGGACCCTGGACAGGACAGTCTTGGATCTCAGTATCCTCACCTGTATACCGAGGGGATCACATCTGTGATTGCCCAGGGCCCTTCCAGTGCTGAGATTATTTGAATCCATGAAATGTGGTAATAGTGTGTTCAGGGGTGAAGCCCCTGGCTCCCCCGGGGCCAGCTACAGGACTTCATTTGCATGTCGTTTGATAATAAGATATTAAATAACTTCATTCAAGGTCAAAGTAAGGGCCCAAGCCCTGTGTTTTTTTCTGCCTTACCACACTGTCTGCTTAATCTCCCCTAGCCTTGGTTTCTTCATCTGTAAAATGGGGACGATACTACCTGGGAGATGGTATTGGTGAAGCTCTGTGTAAAGTGCAAAGCACTGACCGTGGGGAGGGATCTCCATATGGTCACCCTAGCCTTGCATAGATCCTTTGGAAGAGGCGCACCGTGGTTTCTTCACGGCCTCATCCCACACAGGGCCACAATCTGAGAGCATCTCCGGGGCCTTGTAGCAGTATGGCGCCCAGGACTGTGGTAGGGAGAAGATGGGCACTCCAGCTCCAACTCGGACTGAAGACTCCCCCTCCCTTGCTGGGGAGTCGCCCCGTGGGACCAATAGAGGTGGACGTCAGTCCTCAGGGTCCACCCTTCTGTCTTGTCCGCTAGTGACAGACAAGTGTGCTTGGTGTGGTAAGATGTGTTACTGGTGCACAGCACGTACACTCACGTTTCTTCACAGGTGCAGGGTGGGCGGAGGGGGCTGCTCAAGGTCATGCAGCCAGGGGACTGAGGAACGAGACAGGGGCAGGGAAGGAACTGAAGCTTTGAGCTCCGAGAATCAGCCCCACTGCCACGCCACAGCCCCCCTACCCCTGTGAGCTTCTCCCACAGTTTTGTCTCACTCTGCCATCCAAAACCTCCCTGTCTGGGCTTGGGCCCCAAAGCTGTCCCTTGCTAGTGGGGGTCCTCAAGCCTTAGAACTTAGTGCTGGAGAGACCCTTGGATGTCATCAGGTCTGACTGTTTTAGTTGGTGCTGGAGTGGGGGGAAGATGATTGAGTAGTTCCCAAGGCCACATAGCTTGTTAAAGCAGTCTGAGATGACCATCTCTCCCCACCAGGAACACAGTGCCCTTTACCCCCCACCCTACTGCCTTTCTTGCCCTGAAGTTCTGCCAGCGGGTTGTATACTGGTGTAGTGAGGCCCTGGGTTTCATTTTATTTAGCCGATCTTTGAGAGAGAGGTAAAAACAGAATGTAAAGCCTCTGCGTGTGCCCCTTTCTCCCTGTATTTGTCAGCTTGGGCTGCAGCAGCAAATACCCCGGATCTGGGGGCTAGATGACAGACATTTACTGTCTCACAGGTCTGGAGACTGGAAGTCTGAGATCAAGGTTTCTGTAGGGTTGGTTTCTTCTGAGGCCTCTCTGCTTGGTCGTCTTCTCCCTGGGTCTTCATGTGGTCTTGCTGTGTGTGTGTCTGTGTCCTCCCATCCTCTTTTTATAAGAACACCTGTCAGATTGGCGTAGGCCCGCCCTAGGACCTTATTTTAGCCAATCACCTCTTTGAAGACCCTGTCTCCCAACACGGTCACCATCTCAGGTACTGGCAATTAACACTTCAACATATGGCTTTGGGAGGGTGGGGGGACTCGCCAGCCCCTAACATTCTCCCTCATGTCACCTTGTGTCTGTTTGGCCCCTGTGGGCATTTGCATTCCCAACTCTATCTTCTACTGGAAGCCTTGGCGAATGATCAGGAGAGATTCCAGAATGCAAGGAATGTCCCGGAAATGCTAAAGAGGGGGAAGCAGAGGGGCTGCCTGTGGCCACCCCCCACATTCACCCCACGATGGCTGCTCCCCAGACTTGCCTGGAGTAAGGGCAGGAGGACCAAGCCTACTCAGAAAACATTCAGGGCCGAAGAGGGGGGAGGTAGTTCTAGGGAGTGTAACTGATTAAAATAATCATATCAACCGGCCCTCAAAGAGACATATTTATAGCCATGGTGACACATTTTTGAGGATCCAATTTAGACTCCAGGAGTCTTATTTTTAGGCCCAGAGGAGATCCCTGTAGGCAGGTGACCTGGTCTCCTGTGGCTTTGTGTCCATTCTGTCCAATTGGAGACTCTCACAGCTGGAAGACATTTGGAAGGTCCTATCAGCCCAGCCTTCTACCTGACACCTGTATCACTGTTCCCGTGGTCCCCCTGAGGGACCATTCCACCTCTCTCAGATGCTTCTAGTGCCAGGGAACACCTTTGTATCCAAGGGGCCCATCCTATCCTAGGAAAGTCAGAAGGAACTTTCTTCTTTCTAAATCTTCTATCTGCTGGTCGGGTCCACCTTTGGGGATGGACAGAATGTGTCTAACCATTGGGCAGCTCTTCACAGGTCTTGAAGACAGGGCTGATGGCCTGTTGGCCTTCCCTGCTCCAGGCTGTGGGCCCCAGTTTCTCCGTAAGCAGCTCCTCTCAGGATTTCATCCTACCCTGTTTTTTGATGAGTGTGGATGTTCAGTTCTGGGGTGTAGTACCTTCCTCAGTGCCCTCCTCATGGGGCCGGCTGTCATTCTGGGTCCAGATAAAACTTGGCCAATTGTCGTCAACTGGTCTTTGATGAGCAATTGTAGGGAAAACAGAGTACTTCTCAAAAGGAATCACTCAACAGATAGCTGTGCTATCAGTTTGGCCAGGAGAAAGGTAGAGGCTAAGTATTGATAGAGGGAATCTGCCCTATGTGAGGGGTGGCACTATGCCCCTCTGGGGACCCAGGTCAGGCCACAGGATGGGGGGATAAGCTAGAGGACCCTGGTCAGTGGTCCTGCTGGGAAATGAACTTTTGGGCATCTTTGGTTTGCATACCCTACCCTGCCAGGCCTGAGAATGGGGTGGGGTCCTTCCAGCCCCATCTGTGGGTGCCCTGGACAGGGAGAGCTTGGGGGGGGGCCCTTGTGCAGGGCCATGTCCCCTGGCTCACAGAAGGCACACCTTCAGTGTCACACTGAATGGAACATGTACATCCAAGACTCAGCTCTGTGGCCGACCTACCCCTTGTGAGACCTCGAGCAAAGGTCCCCACTTCCCTTATCTTCAGATTCTATCTGCCTCCTTTGCTGTTCCGAGGATGAAATGGGGTGACGCCTGGGAAAGAACACAAGCCCCAAAGCTCTCCACAAGTGTCACAGGTGAATGGTTAGGCAGCTGCCTCCACCTACACAGATATTTATATCATAGTGCCCAACACCAACAACAGAACAGAAAGAAGTACGTTAGTTTTGAGAGGTGGAAAAACTCATACTTTAGAAGGTACTTCATTGGAGCTGTTAGAGTAAGATTGGCCTAATTGTCCAAATACCAGTTTTTATGTTTCCTTCTAAAACTCTATTTTCTGTTAAAGGCAAGAATACAGTGTGCGTGTGTGTACATGTGAGTGTGTGTTTTTATTCTTTGGACAAATGAGGGGTGTTCCTCTGTGAACGGGGATGCCCACATAACCTCTCCCACTCCCTGCCTGAGTCTGCCCCTGCTCACCTCCTCAGCTGGCATAGTTGTGTTTATATTACCTAAAGGAACACAACAGAAGAATCTAGTTAAGCGTCTGACTTCAGCTCAGGTCATGATCTTGCAGTTTGTGAGTTTGAGCCCCATGTCAGGCTCTGTGCTGACAGACAGCTCAGAGCCTGGAGCCTGCTTTGGATTGTGTCTCCCTCTCTCTG
>NC_064818.1:36105544-36179295 GCF_023721935.1 Panthera uncia | reverse complement strand
ATATATATATATATATAAACATTAAAAAAAGAAAAGAATCCAAGTTTGGGGACAAACAAATGCCTAGAAATTACACCTCTCAGGGGAATCACTTGCTGACTCTTCTAGAGAAACCCTCGTTGCTTGAAACAAGATGAGAATTTCCCAGATTAGACCGTGCAAGATGGCACATTCTGTGGGCAGGCTTTTAAAAATGATGAAATTACTTGTTCACTGTGATCAGGATTATAGTCGAGTGGCTTATTTCTACTCTTCTGCCTGCCTTGCAGCTAAAAATAAGATTCGGGAATTGAATTTTTCTCTTTTGTCCTCACCATAGAGCAACCTCTGTGAGCACTGGCATTATGCAGAGGCCTCATGTAGTGACCAAGCTCTCAGGCTCTGGGCGCTCAGGAGAACGTGTATGGCCTTTGGTTTATGTTTCTGGAGGATCCCTTCTCCTGACTCACCCTTTCTCCGTGTGGACACTCCATCTGGTGTCTTCATCCCACGTCTTCCCTTTGTAGTGTCCAGGGAGGGACCTTAAAGGCATAATTCTGTGGCATCACCTCCTTGGTATGCTCAGTCAGAATCACTGCTGGACTGTAAACCCCATGAGGGCAGGGACTGGGTCCATCTTGGCCTTCAGAGTAGCCATGGCATTGTGTAGGCAGTCCATAATCATTTGTGGGATAAGTGAATAGATTTCCATTTCTAAGATCCTTTCCAGAACTGGCACGGGGACAGAGAACTTCACTTGCTTCTCTTTCCCAGTTCCCTCCAAACAGTGGGCGACTAGTGGAGAAGCTGGCTCCGGGTGTTTCTGCCCCAGGCCCCAAATCCTGTGCCTCTCCAAATGAGGCTCAGAGAGTAGAGAGCCAGAGGCACAAGTAGGCATCCAACCTTTGCCTCCTTGCTCTCACTGTGACTGATGGGATTAAAGAAGTCTGGCAGCATTTTTAGGTCTTCATCTGCTATTAGCTGATTAAAATGAAAAAAAAAAAAAAAAAAGAAAAAGAAAAATCTGCATCCTGGGACCTCCTGTTCTCGAAGCAGCTGAAGAAAGACTAAGGAGCTATCAATGACTTCCTGGCTTATGTGGCCCTATTTTTGGCCTCAAACCCATTGTGAATTGCTATCTTTCCCCCCAATCATCAGCAGGAAAATCCATCAACAAATTAAAATTCCCTTCAGAGTCAGAAGGGCTTTGGTTTCTGGGTTTCTAAATGACCTTAATTTTAATCACCAATGCCATGCAGGTTTGGAAGCAACCACAGCCACTGAACCTCTTGCTACTTGCTGAGGCAGCAACGTGCTGGGGTTTTCACAGTCTGCAAGCTTCTGGGTTCATGGGTGATCCCTCTGGAAGCCTTATCGATTTCTAAAGAGCTTCGTGCCCCTGCTTTCATTGGCCTGACCCAAGCGGTTCTCATGCAGCTTTTATAGCTAAATTCACACACCCATGACAAGTTTTCCACCACCTTCCAGTGAACTTGTCCTAGGCCCTCAGAGGACCCCTTCTGGTGGCTGTTGCATGCAGGGGCCCTTTGCAAGACAAACCAAGAACCAGACACAGGTCTCAGGCTGCCGCAATAGGCTGGGTTATCCTTGGGTGGCCGGGAGCCCTGTCCAGCACCATGTCAGCTCTCCAGCTCATTTTGAAGTAGGCCTTCTTGACCAGGAATCCTCGGTCTCCAATAAACCAAAATGGAGGCCTCTGCTTCCCATAATGTGGGGTTTCCGATAGCCTGTAGATGTTTTTCTGTCATTGCCATTTTCTGGAGCCACATCCTATGTTGTCTAGACATTGATAAACTGGAGGAGAACCAGGCTTCCTACTTAGGCCTTCGGAGGTGTTGGTGGGGAGAACGTGGCGATTGACAGGCAGGGCCCTGAAACAGAGATGAGCAGGAGAGGCAGCCGGGTGAATGGGAGGAACGCAAGTGGACCGAGTGCAGGTCTGGGAGTTTGGACTGGTCTGCTGTGAGGTCCTTGGGGTGGGGGGGGGGGGCCGTGAAGAGATTGGGCTTGTCTGCAGAGTTTAGTGCTGTGTGTGTTCATTGTACGCCCCTTTGCTCACACAGTAAGGTAATCAGTTTGCCAAGACTGTGTTGGGTTAATGCTACTTGTTAGTAATAGGAAGTGTAAGAAACATTTACTGGGCACTTACTGAGTGTGAGGAACAGGGCACTCGTCACAGCTGTGTGAGGAAGGGACTATTACCCTCTGCATTTTCCTGATGAGGGAAGCCAAGCTGGCCGAAGTGTCATAACAAGTACCACACGCTGGGGTTGGGCAGGAGAGCTTAAAACTACAGACATTTGTTTTCCTACTGTTTTGGAGGCTGTCCGAAGTCAGGCAGGGTTGGTTCCTTCTGGGGGCTGTGAGGGCCTTAGCCTCTAGAAGGTCATCTTCTCCCCGTATCCTCACATCATCTGCCCTCTGTACCTGTGTCCGGATTTCTTCTTCTTGGAAGGACATCAGTCATATTGGATTGGAGCCCACCCTAATGGCCTCATTTTAAAGACCTTATCTCCAAATACATTCTGAGTTACTAGAGATTAGGAATGCAACATGAGTTTTTTTCAGGGATGACACAGTTCAGCCCGTAACAGGCACAGAGAGGCTAGGTAACTTGCCTGAGGTTGCACAGCTACAGGATCAGAAGTCAGGGGTCTGACTCCAGAATCCCCTGGTGTTGCACATACTGAAAAAAATAATGAAGAAACGCCAAAGCGAGGTAATGCAATTGTGCACAAATGCACATTGCATTTAAAACAAATACTTTAAGTTTAGATGAATTAAATAAAGGAGCTCTTTTAAAAAGAAAAAGAATCAAATACACTATGATTCTGCCATTCAGAGGACAATTACTTAATATGTGAACTTAATGTTAATTCTTTGTGTACCACCAGGGATGAGGTCTGGTAACAGGATCAAAGTGGAGACTTGGTGGAAAGTGGGATCTCTTCCCATTCTGTGTGGCATCTCTGTGGAGGTGTATATAACCCCGTCAAGGATCGCTTTGAGGTCTAATTCTGGGTCCTCTGTGAATGTAGACTTGGCTAGTGGGCCCTTGCTCCTCCCTGCCTCCTTGGGGTAGCCTTTCTGAAACTTTGGGGCTACCCAGTCTCTAGTCTTGGACTACTGTGCTCCACTTCCTCCCAAGTCTGGACACCTGGGTTCTGAACTCTCCAGGAAAAAGTGGTGACCTTGGGAAGGTCATATACCTTGAGCTTACCTTCCCTGTCTCAAATGGAGGTGTTGTAGTAAAAGGTGACCTTTATGGGTCCCAGCAGATCCAAATGTCCCCACAATTTTGATGCTGTGACTGAGAGCTCTTTCTGTGGCTGAATGTTATGCTAAATGAAATTGTAGTGCCTGGAACCCAGATGCCATCAGGGACAATCAGGGTCTTCTGATCGCCTGGCATTACATCCGCTGAATCCTGCTCCCCCAACATTGTTGCAGATGACCGTGTGGCAGGGTGCCGTTCCATCGTGAGGCACCGCAATCAGGAAGGAGGAGATGATTGAAGTGTGGTCGTTCGAGCTAATGTGGAGCCTGCTTGGTCCTACCCACAGCGTAGCCATGGCCTCTGCAATGTAAAATTGGTTTTAACAGATGGATCTGTAAGGCCAGGAGCTATGGGAGGTGATGCGTGTCAAAGTGAGGTGGCAATAGCTTTGTAACACGGTGTCCTTCACAGTCTGGCCTAGAGGTCACCCTGAGATCTTGGGACAGGCTCTGTGTTCTTCCAGCTGTGTGTTCCCAGCACAGCTTTCTAGCTTTCTTTTTCTTTCCCTCCCCTTCCCTTTTATTCCTCTTTTCTCTATCTCCCTCTCCTTCTTTCCTTCCTTTTTTCTTTTTAAAACTTAAAAAAAAAATTTAAGTTTATTTATTTATTTTGAGAGAGAGAGAGAGAGAGCACAAGCAGAGGAAGGGCAGAGGGAGAAGGGAGAGAGAGAATCGTAAGCAGGCTCCGCACTGCCAGTGCAGAGCCTGACGTGGGGCTCGATCTCACAAACGTGAGATCAAGAGTTGGATGCTTAACCAACTAAGCCACCCAGGTGCCCTTTTCCTTTTTTCTTTTAAGTACTGTTGATCAGAGCTTTCAGATCAAAGGTGATAGTTTGCCTCCCGTGGGCATTGCCATTCTGTGTGACATAACGTGCACGCCCTTGGTTCTGTGAATGGGCACCAAAGTGCACGTAGAAGGGTTATTTGCTCATAGTCTTTCCTTTCTCTTACCTTTCTGACCCCTTACTATCTTGCCATGGCTAGATTCAGCCCGCCTCGTGCATTATTCTTTCTCTGACTATTGAAGCCTCCAGTGACTGGTTGTAAAATGTAATGACTCTTTTCTTGGAAGTTGTCACAACTTAACATATCTGTGCTATAAATAATAGGTGTGAGTAATTGATTTGCTTTGTGTCTCACTAGAGGATAAGCTCTTTGAGGACAGGGACCCTGTCTGCTTTCACTGTAGTACTCCAAGAGCTTAGCACACTGTGTGGACTGCAGTAGGTCTCAATGCTTGTTTGTTGAGTGAATGAGGGAGGTGGGGGGTTGGATAAGTCTTCCTTTGGGGCTGAAGAAACGGGTTCAAGTAGGTAGGTGGTTTGCCCAAACATCTCTGGTTGCCATCAGATGACATAGACCTGGGCTCTGTCATTGCAATCTGTTCAAGGGGACCGCAGTCACACCCATTACTCTCCTGCCTATGGGGAGCCTACTGTCTAGTTGGAGAAGCCAGGGGAAGGTGGGGGAGGGTCATGCAAGGAAGTGTGCTAGGCTGTATGACAGGTGAGACACAGGCAGCCAGGATCCAAGAGGCAGGGAGCTCTGAGCTAGGGATGGGTGGGTCACCCTGAGCCACACAGCTGGTCTTGGCCTCCATCTTCAGCAGCTGTGGTTGGCTCCTGATGTTCCTGCCAAGGGTGTGCCTTTGCTGGACTTCTCACCTCCTTCCAGCTGTGCTCCTGCCAGGAGCACTTTCTGGGGGTGGTCCCGTTCCCTGCCAGGGTGGATTTGGGTCTGTCCTTTCCCTCCCAGCATCCCATGGGCATCTCCATAGACTGAGGAAGGTTGTGGACTATCCAGCCCCAGGGCCACAATATGGGCAGGGCTCTGCTGTAGTTGTTTGGTGGCTAAGGTATGGAACTGGGAATCTGGGAGGGCCTGGCTCACTCTCGATATAATATATGAGGGAAGAGCTCGTTCTCCGGAAGGGCCCATCCCTGAACAGTTTTTGTTTGTTTTACCTTGGAGGAAGGTGCCAACAGTCATTAGATGCCTGTGTTTGCCAGGTGCTAACAGGATGCCCTATATATGGTGTCTTATATAATCTTCCCTACAGCCCTCTGAAGGTGGTATTGTTGTTATCCCCATTTTACAGATGAGAAAGCTGAGGTTCAATGTGTTTAAGTGGCTTACCTAAGGTGGGCACAGCTAGTGAATAGAGAGTCCAGATTCAATCTCTGGCTCCCCAACTCCACCTCCCAAGTATTTCTGTGCTGCCATGATGAATTCTAAGACCCAGGTAGAGCCAGGGAGCTCCAGAGACAGGTGCCATAGAATGGAAGACCTAGCCAGGACACCTTTCTTTCCTGCAGACTGCCTGGTGCCCCTGGGTCAGGGGCCCTTCCCAGTGCCTGGAAGGCCAGGGAGTTTGCTCTTGGCGCTCTCGGGAGTCAGCAGTGGGCAGGGAGTCCGGCTTCTGCTGAGGTCTCCCTGCTACTCCCAGCCTCACCAGAGACTGTGACTGGGCCCCAGGTGAGGGCTCAGGAGGACCCAGACCTGGCCTTCTCAGAGCAGACCATCTGGATTATTGGTGTGTGCATGTGTTCCATTTTGGGTGTACTGAAGTGTCTCATCTGTTTTTGGTTTAGAATTTGAGCCCTGTATCTTTGTTACCCACCCCTGTAGATTTATACACAACCATAGTACCGTGTAGAAGACAGCCCCTGGTGGCCAAGCACTGGACTGGTGCTCCACCAAGCACTGGACTGGTGCTCCAGTCTCAGCCCCTGGAGCTGATGGAAGGAAGCAATGACTTTGATGAAACAAGATAAGCAACAATTTAAAAACTTTCTATCTAAGCTCTGTGATGTAATTTCCTCTCATGGCAGATTTATCTCCTCAATTCTGTGCAACTCAGACCAGTACTGGAATGGCTTCCCCCTTCCTGTCTGCACACCCGTCTGAGTTGACTGTCAAGGACACGGGTGCCCTGAAGCCGTGAAGAGAGTTTGCCTTAGAAGGCAGGGAGCCAGGCTCTGGATTCTGGCCCTGCCTGTCATTGGTTGCATGACTCTGACCCACTCACTTAGCCTCTCTGAGCCTAGGAAACCTCGTGTCTCAAAGGAGAATTCAGTGGTGATACCTGAATTACCTTAAGGCAAGGGATGGTGCCAGACTGGGGATTTCTGGGTGCAATTCTCTGTCTTACTTAGCATGCCTCAGATTTGCTGCTTCCCCATTAGCAAGAGGCAGTACCTTTTTCTTTTTTTTTTTTTTTTTTAATTTTTGTTTTTGTTTTGGAATTGAGAGCCATTAAGGTTAAAGTGGAATTAAGAGACCATCTTCCTGGCCTCATTGTGTCCTTCAGGGATCACCTCCCCACCTTCCTATCTGCGCACTAATGACATACAAAAAAGGGAGGGGAGCATAGCCGGTTAAGAATGAAATCATTTATTTGTAGAGACCCTCCCCCTTCTCCAAGGGCTTGAAGACGGAGTCTGACTTGAACCTCCTGGAACTTAGGAGAAGGAAACGAGGCTCACTGGCCCAATAGCCCAGATGAGGAAACTCCAGCACCCAGAAAGGTCAGGTAGTTCTCAGAAAATCACACAGCAATTTGAAGGCAATAGAACTCAGGGATTTTTACTCCCATCCAGTGTTTCTCAAACTTTATTATGCACAAGAATCTCCTGGGAATCTTGTGAAAATGCAGATCAGGAGGTCTGGGGTGGGGCCTGGACATTCAGTATTTCTGACAAGGGCCCAGGTGTTGCTGATGCTGCTGGTCTGGGGACCCTGCCAGGAATAGCAGAGGGCTCGGTGAAGCTAGGAGGCTGGCGTCTTTGCAGTCTGGGCGAGTGGGAGTGAGCCCTCTGTCCTGTGTGAAATCTCTCCCACCTCCTTACTGATGTGTGTGCCCCCAGCTTTTCCTGAGTTTTCTTTTTCTTGTGCCATCAAGGCCTGGGCTGCTGCTGGGGTGCTTCCCCGGCCCATTTTCTCCTGTCTCATCCTGCTCTGTGTTTGAAGTAGACGTCACATCTTCGCTGGTTTCTGCGAGGCCCCCGGCTTACAAGTCTGCTCTAGGCTCATAGTCCCCGTTCCAGGGAGACTCGAATGCCTGAATTAACTCCCTCTGGAGCACTAAACTGCCCTGAGTGCTAACCCAGTTTGTATTTTTAGAGTGTGCTCCATCAATTACCTCACTTGCAGAGCCGCTCTCTCTGCTCGACAGGGAAGGGCGGCAGAGTTCGTCCTCAGGCTTTCCTGAGTTTCCCCTCCTGGTCCCCATCCCTCATGAAGTCATCCTTTTCCTCTCGGCACTGTATCCTTAGTGCTCAGGATGGAGAGATTATCCACCCCATTTGGTAGATGTGGCGGAAACGCAGGCCCGGAGCAAGTGACGGTCCCCAGGATTAGGAACCCTACGCCCTTCACCTTCCTGCTCGGGCGAGGTCATGGAAAAGGGCCATTCTCCCATGTCAAGCAGGGCTGGGGACTCTCTCTGAGCCACTGTTTTGCAAGAGGCTGATCTGAAGGGAAGCCAGGTGGGGGGCCATGACCCATGCCACCCTCTGGTGGACTGGTCTTTATTTATAAAGTTCAGCTGGAAAATCCTCACGCCAGAAAAGACGGCCAGGGCCACTATGCTCCTGCCCACCCTGGGGAGACCTTTGACCCAGGCCCCAGACAAGTCTTGCCAAATGACTGGGTTTGTGTTTCAACCCAGTTTCTCCCACCTGTGGCCAAGGCGTTAATGAGCAGCGCTGCCCCCAAGCTGGGCCGGGTAGGACAGGGCCTCTCCAGGTCGGGGGAAGGGGAGGGGGAGGGCTGCTTCGAAATTCAGGGTGACACAGTGACTGGCACTTCTTAACCAAGCTCTGTCTCTGGACCCAAGGCCTGTGGATTGGTAAGTTCATGACTTCTTCCACCAATTAAATGTGAGCGCCAGCTGTGGTCAAGGCCCCAGGTGGGCTGCCCAAGGGCTCAGAGCCAGAGGGGAGTGAACAGAACACAGTCCTTTTCTCAAGGACCTTGGACCTCTTCCTGGGAAAGCATGCTGTATGCATCTGTAAAAGTGAAAGCTGAAAGCATCAGGAAGTGTGAGTGTGTGTGTGTGCCTGTGTCTATGCCAATGTGTGGCACATGTATCTATGTGTGCTTGTCCGTGTGTTTATATGTGTATATCTGTATGAGTATGTATGTGAGTATGTGTTTGACTTTGTGTGTCTGTGAGTGTGCTTTAGGCTGTGACTCTTTGAAGTCCACCCTCAGTGGGGAGCCGGCAGACAGCCTCAGGGCCCGGCTGCTCTGGAGTGTGGCCCTGAACCCCAGCATCGTGGATGGGACAGGGACATGTTCCCTGTGGAATATCTCTGTTTGGCTCTATCCTGGATATGTTCCTTCTGCCCAGAAGACAGTGGGCAGAACTCACAGTGAAGGAAGGGGAACAAAAAGGAAGGACTAATTCCACTTCATTCAGCACGTGCCTGGCCCCCCGCTGGGTGACAGACTCAGAAGTGGTGGAACAAGACCCTGGATCATCTCATCTTACAGGAGTTATTAGATTCTGCAGCTGAATGAGTCACTCCACAAAATGCAGTCTGAGCTATTTGGCCCACAGAGCCTAAGATACTTACTATTTGGGCCTTTACAGAAACAGCTTGCCACCTGTGTTATAAGTACTTTATAAATATGGACTTATTTAATCCTCATAACAGCCCTATTGAGATGGTATTGTTATTTATTATTACTATTTTAAAAATTTTAAATTTTTTTTTTAAATTTTAAAAAAAGTGCTCTGCTTCGGAAATTGTCATAACACGGATGTCTGGGGACCACCCTGCCTCTGGGGATCCTCAGTCTCCAAACTGTTTCTCTTAAGCTCTAGATAGTTCTTAGAGGCAACACCTGCATGTCATTAGCTGGGCCCTGCTCACAAGAGCTTCTCCATAAAGACTTCCTAATTTAGATTATTGGTCAGTGTTTATACAGTTGCCACGTGCTGTGGTCTGTGTCCTAGCTGCCTGCTCTAGCTCATAAATGCTTGGAAGGCCTGGGTTGTGTTTTGCACGGTGTATTGTTCAGGACAGAATGGCGTCTCGTCAGGCCAGAGGATTCTGGGGACACAGTGCTATCAGAAGGGAGCTGTCAAAGTCCCTGCACCTCGAGGAGGGTTCGACCAGAGCCAAGAGTTATGTGCAGGGAGGATCAGTGATGTAGCAGGTGCCGTCCGCGCCCCGTCCCCGTACCCCCCCCCCCCCCCCCCCCCCCCCCAGTGCTCTCCATTCCTATCCTGTGCTCCCGGTCGGTGCCCGCCCCTTCTCCTCACTTCTCAGAGCCAGAGTGAGCCCAGAAAGAGTCAGTGCCTGCAGGAACAACCCCAGCCACAGACCCCCCAGCATCTGGCCCCTCAAGTGGCACAGCCACAAGGCGTGTTCTACACCAAAGCTTCTCACAGAACTTTCTATGATGATGGAAACGCTCTACACCTGTGCTGTCCAATATGGTAGCCACTGGCTCATGAAATGTGGTGAGACTGAGGAACTGAATCTTCAGTTTTAAGTAATTTAAATGCCAGTAGCCAGTTGTGGTTGGTGCCTGCCATGTTGAGCAGGGCGATTCTGCCGTTTCCTGGGGGTCCCCAGCAGGACTGAGCCTGGCTCCATTGCCGTTAGCTGTGTCCTTGCTGTTAACAAACCCTGCGTTGAATTACTCACCTTCTCCACTCCCCAGCTGATTCTTCCCTGGAATTGCCATCCAAATAAACTATTCATTCCAGCCATATGAAATTGCCATTTTTTTTACATCAAAAAATTGTTGAATGTTAGTACTTTCATATGATTTAGTTTGCACCAAAATCCCCAGCTTGGGTCTGCTCTCTGGGCAAACCCAACCTCATGAGGTATTGAGGTTTGTATTGATTTGTGTGCATAAGCTAGGGGAGGGAGGTTTGAAATCATTCCCTGCCCAGGCTAGTTTCTAATCCCAACTGTGCCTCAAAGTGGCTGTGTGGCCTCGAGCAAGCCACGAACCCTGTCTGTGCCTCAGTCTTCAGTGAAGATAATCCTGCCTGCACCTTGGCCCGGGGCCTGCCCTTACCTGCCTTGCAGGCTGGTTGGAAGGAACAAGGGAGCTCGGAGACGGGACTAGTCATAACAACGGAGCACAGTGAGGATGAAAGGTGCCTTTCCAAGATGTACTGTCCCAGCTGCACCCTCTTTCTGGCTGCAGGGATGCTTGCTCATGGCTGATGGAAACTGGACTGCGTGTGTCTTTGATGCTAGGATGGGTGTTCCTGGCTGCCCTGGATGCCAGTGTCCTGAAGCTGTCTTTGCATACTCTGGTCTTCTTGGCAGGGTGAAGTTAGCCTCTAGCATGAGCTCCTGAGCAGGAACACTGGAAAAACTCACCCTGGCTGTCATTTGATCAGAGCAAGAGCATGATTTAATGAATGGCTGCCGAGGGCCTCACATTTGTTTCCCTTGTCCACAAAGTGGCAGTAAACAGTTTAGGTGGTGACTTGAAGGCTTATCCTTTTTAGGTTTTTCCTGGAGTGGAACTATTGGAATGGACGGGCTGGGAGCCTTGCACTTGTAGTCAATGTAGATTTTCCTAGTTCCCTCGATCTTCTTGAACTTCCTAGAGGTTTGTTCCTTCAGCTTGGGTTGGCCTTTTCCAGAAGCTCAGAGCCCCCCAGAATATGCTGGAGGGAGGCTGGTCCATCAGGGACCGTTCAGGAAACCAGGGCTCATGCTAACAAGTGCAGTAGGAGTTTATATGGGGAACTAAGTACAGAGGTAGTGGAAGAGATAACAAGCTGAGCATATGATGGGCAGATGACCCCCAGAACAGCAGTAGCAGGAAGCTGCTAGCATCCCTAGGGCTGGGGAAACAGGGAGAGCTGATTTCCTGGAGCTCAGAATCCAGTAGTGTCTGGGGATGTTGGAATTTTGGAAGGCCTGCTGGATGGAGCAAGATCACAGAGGAAGTGACTCCTTGGGGATCCAGGGGACTCAGAGGGGGTAGAACCACTGTGGAGACACCCCCAACACACAGAGAGGGAGAAGTGTCCTGGTGTCTCTTCTCCTTTTTGCAGGAAGAAAAACAGTCTTCTGCCTATATTCCTATTGGCCAGATCTACCAGAAGGCAGAGGGCAAGAGAGTGGGGTGGGGGTGGGGGAAGTGCGGTTTGTAGAGGGGGAGTCAGGAGTGGGTCAGCATGGGGGCCTAAGAGAGCCTTCAGAAGAGAGGTTCTAATCCTGGAGCCTGTGAATGAGCTTCAGGGAGGCCAAGCACCTCTGGGGAGTGTAGGCACTGTTTTGTGTCCATGTATATACACCCGTTTTCTAGAAAGAGAGGCAGCATCCTTCTTCGGATTCTCAACTTGTCCTGCGCCCACTGAAAGATCTAGCACCATCGATAATCCACCACCTTGTCTTACTCATGGGAAATCTATGCATGCAGGGAAATACACTTGACCTCGTGGACTAGGGTCCCTTCTGCTAACTGGCTATTGTCCTTCAGTTGTCCTGGTCGCGTGAGGATGTTAGGAACGTCCCCTGTCTGCTCTCTGCCTCTCCAGAACTAGCTGTGTGTCTCTGCTTGCCGGTCAGCCTTCCTGATCTCAGGCCCACAAAACCCCTCCATCTAGCATGTTCCTGCAGCTGTGGCATCCATGCCATCGATCTAGATCCTGGTCTAGGTGCACCACACAGTGAATGAGGCAGGCAGAGCTGGCACTGGGAACAGACTCCAGTTCTTCTTCATTCAGTCTCCCTCATTCAATAAGCATGGACCTTGCACCTACCATGTGCTGGGCATTTTGCTGACTATGGGGGAGACAGCGCCAATCAAGATAAATGATGACCCTGCTGTCATGGAAGTGGAGGTGGGATTAGAAAACAAACAAGAGAACAAAGACACAAACAAGATAATTTCTGACCGTGATCAGTGCCAAGAAGATAACAGAATGGGGAAATGGGATAGAGTAATGATGGTTGAGTATGAGAGTTATTTTTGATGGAGAAGGCCTCTCCTAGGAGGACATGTTTAAGTAGAGATGTGAGGGATAAGGAGTCAGCTCTCTGAGAGAAAAAGCATGGCGGATGAGGGCAACAGCCCATGCAAAGGCCCTGGGGTGGGAATGAGGACCCCAAAAACAAAAACAAAAATAAACTGTGCCCATGTGGCTGAAGCCAAATTAGACTGCCATGACAGTCTGATTCTTCTGACTAGCTCCGCCAGGCCTCCTGCACGCTCTTCTTGCTTTAGTGGGTGAATGGGCGGCAAAGTGCCCCTTCCTTCGCCATGCTCTATTCTCAGCAGGGTGTGTGGCAGGTGGCTGGAAGCTGGCTTTCTGCTCCCCAGAACAGTGGCTGAATGTTTTGGTGTCTCTGAGATGTCAGGAGGATGGCAGATTGTTTCTCTTCAGTCCATCAGTCACACAAAAGCCCAGGGAGCAAAGAGCACAAGCTTAATTTATTTTGTTTATTTTGCAGAGGAAATAGCACTTCCTTGGAGTGAAAGCTCTGAAGACTAAAAGCTGAATGGAGAGGGGGAGTCTGGATTAAATGAATGGGCTGACCAGCTCTGACCCACTTTCTACCCAACACAGCAGTGATGGAGAGGAAATTGCATTTTGGCTCTCTCTGCACTGGCCCAGGGGCCGGTCACTTCTCTAGCCTGCCCTTTCACAGGGGACGGGGCTTCTGTGCAAGTCGGGCTTCCTGGAAGTGTTCTTGAAGGTAGCTCATGAGGGGACGGGAGGGTTACAATGTGCAGCGGCCTCATGCCCTGCCTGAGTTCATCTTGCACCCTTCGAGCCTGCCTGATATTACTCCATCACCTCAGCAGTGAGGGCAGGTGTACATTTAGGTGAAGGTCATTTTAATGGTTCTGTGATGTAACTGAACTGGGAGGGAGAAATCGCTGCTCTTCTGGACTCCAAAGGAGTGATCAAAATGAGGAGTTCTCAGGAGGTCTGGAGCAGGCTGGGCAGGGAGGGCAGGGGACATTCCAGCTCATCTCTGCGACCTAGTGCTGTGATTGCAGTGAGCAAAAGGTGTCCATGAAGGGCTTGCTGCAAGGACTCCTGGGTTCACATTCCTGGCTCCACATTTCATTATTTGTGTGGTCACAGCAGGTTCCTAAGTCTGTTTTAGAGGCCGCAGCTTCCTTACCTCTAAAATGGAGGTGTTGATACTTGTCTGTCCCACCTCTCAAGGTTGGTGTGGCGTTCCAAAGGGAGGTAGGGTTTGAAAGTGCTGCCAGGCACATAGTAGGTACTTAGTAAATATAGTTTGTTTAATTGCAGGAATACATGAATAACTGAAAGAGACCAAAGCTGGTATATTACCTGGAACTTTACGACTATAAAGAGCGAGCATTGAAAAACCAGTGATGGGGGCGCCTGGGTGGCTCAGTCAGTTAAGCATCCGACTTTGCCTCAGGTCATGATCTCATGGTTTGTGAGTTTGAGCCCCGTATCGGGCTCTGTGCTGACAGCTCAGAGCCTGGAGCCTGCTTCAGATTCTGTGTCTCCCTCTCTCTCTGCCCCACCCCTGTTCATGCTCTGTCTCTCTCTCTCTCAAAAATAATAAATAAGTGTTAAAAAATAAATATAATGAAACAACAGTGACAAAGAGGAAGTTAAGGTGGACTTTTGCAAATCATCCATGAAGCTCCATCATCCCAGGGGCCTGGCCAGCTCTATCAAGTACCCTCATTGCAGGAAGAACAGTGCTCTGGACATAATGCAGATTGTCCTGCTCTCATCGGATGGATGACCACAAATCACAACCCTGGGGTTCTTGGGGCTGTTTATTGACTTCGTTCTCCTCAAGGTTGCTTTATATAGCTGGTCGTATGAAGATCTTAAAAGGGAATAGAGCCCAAGAGTGAGGGAAGGCTCTCACCGTGGCATTTTGAGGGTGCTTCACTAGTGAAATAATTACATCATTAATCCCCAAATGAAGAAGGAAAGGTGAAGGCATCAAAGAAAGAGTACGTGTTCATATGCAGTGATCACTGACAAACTCTGATTTTAACAGACCCTTATGAAGAGGAATGAAGAGTCATCTTACTTAGGACTGATCAAAAGAGGTTTGGGAGGGCTGAAACACAGAATGAACTAAAGCTAGTAAAAAGAGCTAAAGATAGCCACAGGCCTTTGTAAAATAATAGCCCCAGAGTTAGAACGTGAAGGAGACGGGATAGTATCACTACTCTGGAAAAGTGATACTGTTAGCAGACAGAGGAACAAAATAGAAAAGTGAGCATTCTGTTTTTTCTCTGTCTTCTCCACCTGGAATGAACTCTCTTTGGAAGAAAGTGTCTTGCAAGGACCTGGAGAGTCATTTTAAAATGCATTTCTAGGATCAAGTGGGTTCTATAGCAGGGCCTTCACATGCACATTGGATGTGACTGCAGAGTTGTGAGGCAGACTCTTTTGATTGATTATTCTTTTTATTATGGATTGTATTTTCCTGCTTCTTTGCATGCCTGGTAATTTTTGATTGGATCCTAGACAGTAAATTTTACCTTGTTGGGTGCTGTGTATTTTACTACTACTATAAATATTCTTGAGCTTCGTTCTGGGACATGATTAAGTTCCACAGAAACAGTTTGATCCTTTTGGGTCTTGCTTTTCAGCTTTATTAAGTGGGACCAGAGCTGTCTTAATGTAGGGCTAATTTTCCCCCACCGTAGAGGCAATACCATTCTGAGTACCTGTATTAGTTTGCTGGGGCTGCTATAAGAAAACACCACAGACTGGGTGGTTTACAACAAATTTATTTGCTCACAGTTCTGGAGGCTGGAAATCTGAAATCAAGGTGTTGGTAGGATTTTATTTTTCTTCTGAGGCCTCTCTGTTTGGCTTGCAGATGGCCATGTTCTCTCTATGTCCTCACATAGTCCCTCTGTCTGTGTGGTCTGTATCCTAATCTTTTCTTAAAAGGACACCAGTCATACTGGATGAAGCTCCTGCCTAAGGGCCACATTTTGGTTTAATTACCTTATTAAAGACTCTGTCTCCAAACAGTCACATTCAGAGGCTCTGGAGGTTAGCATTTCACCAGAGGAATGTTGAGGGGACACAATTCAGTCCATAACCTGGTGCCTCATGAATTTTGAGGTTTTCTGTTCTGGCTGATTGGACATGACCTATTTTCAGCCCTATGTGAGCTCCAGGCTGTTCCCCATGTCCCTTCAAGATGTTTCTCTCCTCCACCTTGGGCAGTTTCCTCACAGGCCTGTGCTGATCAATACTTAGCTGAAGACTCAGGAGGCCCCTCTGCGGATCTCTGGAGTGTTGTCTTGGCAGCTTTCTCCTCTCTGATGCCTTGCTCTGTGAATTCTAGCCGCTTTGGCCTCCCTGATATCCCAGCTCATCTCCTCAACTCATTGAGAGTCCTGGGCTCTGCCTCAGTCCCCTTCTCTGTGCTGTGGCCTGGACACTCTCCAGGTGGCTGGCCGGGGCCATCGTGGGCTCCTCTCATTTGTCTCTGCCTGAACTCCAATGTCTGCAAACCCTTGTTTCCAATGTTGCTTCTGGTTTTTTGTAGTTGTTTTGAGGAGGTGGTTGTTAAATCTGGCTCCTCTTACTTCCTTTGGAGAGTGTTTGAAGAGTGGGGAACACCCCTAGTGTTCTGGAACTTCTTGTCCTTGCTAGTATTCCTCAGTGTATGTTAGAAGATGGGTTCTGGAATCTCCATTCTAATGATGCTGTGGCTTATCCTTGGGAATATTTTTTTATTGGATTATTAAGCTGAGTGCTTGTGAGCCCTTAGAGATGCAGGTGGTGGTCACATCGGGCTCCATTCATGCTGGAACCACCAGTTGTTAAAGAACTGATGTCAACCCATAGGGCTTCCTTCACCGTGACTTAACCTTACTTGGTCATGTCAGTGGGTTCTTGCTGCACACCAAGATTTCCTTTTGTCCTCATAGCAACCCTCTCAGGCGGGTTCTGTCATCCCTGTTTTCCAGATGGGAAAACCACAGAGAGGTTAAGGAAATTTCCCAAATCTAGAGTTTGAACTTAGTTCTGCTGGCCCTTAAATGAGATGCTATGTTGTCCAATATCTTCATCAGCATTTTGATTCAGGAGGCTCCAAGAGCTGGAATTTCAACTCAATCAGCAAAACAAAAACAACAGATTAGATGCAAGAGGAAGGATGCTTCCTGATCCCTGCATTGAGATAAGAAAAGATCCCCAGAAGCGGATGGAGGCTAAAACTTATTCCTGCAAAAGGCCTCAGTTTTAGAAGGGAACTTTGACATTATTCAGTCCCCAGGTTACAGCTGGTGTTAGTGGTGGCCAGTGGCCAATCGCTTTTGTGACAATATCACACTCACAGGTAGACAGGAAGCTTCCGGGCAGGACTTTCCCTTAATTGCCCCAGTCTCCGCTGTGTGAAGGGGCTTTTCCTCATGCATTTCTCAAGTGTACCATTATTCCTGGAAAATTGGATGGATGAATACAACCTTGGATGGGTACAACCTTGTTAATTGTAAATAAATCATCACCTCACCTCTCCATCACCATCAAAATGTCTTTCATGCTCCAATTAAATTAACCCACTTACTTCATTCTCTAATGAACTTTTCCAAAAGATAACCCTCTGACTCCATCTAGAGAAGAACTCTGGTTAGATGTCAAGTACACTTTGCTCCCTTGGGTGCCCACCTCGTTGTCCCATTTGAGTGTGGCTTCCTCCATGTGATCATCAGTAGGTAAAAGGGAGGGGACAGTCTTGATGAATTTGGTTAAAAGAGTGTTTTGCTGGGGCACCTGGGACCTCAGTCAGTTAAGCATCCAACTCTTGATTTTTGGCTTAGGTCATGATCTCACAGTTTGTGAGTTCGAGCCCTGTGTTGGGCTCCGTGCTGACAGCATGGAGCCTGCTTGGGATTCGCTTTCTCTCTCTCTCTCTGCCCTTCCCCTGTGCATGCTCTCTCTCTCAAAATAAATAAACATTAAAAAAAATGAGTACTTTATTGTCTTGGAATGCCAGCCTGTGTCCAGAGCAGTGATCAAATATAGGATCTGTACTTTTATTTCCACTGCTATTAGCAAAGCTTTGGTGGGAAGGAGGCTCTGGGGGAAGGGGTTCAGTCAGACCCAGAAATACTTGTCAGGCCTAGTTTCCTGTGGCAAAAAGAGTTGTGGATTTCAAAAGCGTTTTGTGAACATCCGCAAACTTTTATTTACTGTGGGTTTGGAATTGAGTGAGAAAAAAAAAAACCAAAAACCAAGCACATGGGTCCTGGAACATACAGGTGCCCCACATGGGGATGGCTGGTGGCCTTGCCCATAAACAGGAGGGGCAATCACTAGAGCGTGTGGTCCACACACTGTGGAGACTGACCACACCCGGGTCAGGTGGACACCTGGCCTCTATTTGAATACACCCAGATTTCTTTTCTTTCTTTTCTTTCTCTGTTGGCCAAAACAACAGAAATTTTATTTTCCACAGTTTGGGAGGTGGGCAAGTCCAGGATCAAGGTGCTGGCCAGTTTGGTTCCTGGTGAGAGCCCTCTTCCTGGCTTGTTAGACGGCCACCATCTCATCACATCTTCACGTGGCCTTTTCTCTGAGTGCACACAGAGAGAAGAAGATCTCTGGTGTTTCTTCTTATAAGGGTGTCAACCCTATCAGATTAGGGATCTGCCCTATGACATCACTTAACCTTTATCACCTCATCATGGGCCCTATCTCCAAATACAGTCACACTGGTGACTGGAGCTTCTATAGTGAATTTTGGGAGGATGCAAACATTCAGTCCATGACAAAGGGCATTAACAGTAACAATAGTAAATTGACAACTTATATGTTGTAGCACTTTACAGTTTGCAAATACTTGCAAACTGTTTTCGTTTTAACCTCTCAGCAGACGGTAAACCGTGAAAGGATTATTACATCACATTTGCAGATAAAAAAGTCTTGAATATGCCCAGATTTCTAACCCACGTCCCATGTCACCTCTACAAGAAGCCACCCCTGTACCCTAGCTGGAAGTGAGCTTCCCCCTCTGAGCCCCAGTTGCCCTTGACCCATATTTCTGCTGTTAGGGCTTTGGTCACTTTCTGTCTGGGATTTGAGTTAGTTACTTACCTTCTTACTTCCTCAGCTGGACTGCACCCTCCTTGGAGGCCAGGGTCCAGGTCCGAATTAGCTTTGTGACCCCTTCAGTGCTTTGCACAGAGCAGATGTGACGTCTCATTAGTGGTTCCTTTTGATCTGCCTAATCTTCTGCAGCCCAGTGTATTGCGCAGGGTGAAAATTAAGGAAGGTTCTTCCCCTATTTCATTCAGGGCTACCTCTGGGTCCACCTGCCCTTGTATTTCAGGGACTCAGGGGTTCAGGGCTCATAGGAAGTGGCTTCAGCTGGGAATCGGGCTAAACTGTTCAGAGTTTGGGTCTGCTACATTAGCTGACCTGTTGTCATGGGTCTCCTGCTGCTCCTTCCCTCTCCTGGACTCAGGACAGGGTGACCCTTTGGGTGGGTCTGAGGCAGGCCGTGACTGGTGAAACTCTGAATTCTGTAAGATTTTTATCCTCTTACTAACTGGATACCTTAAAGTTTAAAAAAGAGGTTTTTTTTGAAAGTGACTTTATGTTTTTATGGTAGAAAACTTGGGAAATAACAGAAAGTTATAAAGAACAAGCAATTTCTTCTGTAATTTTACAGCGTAGCAATCTATTTTGGTGTATTTTATTATTACAGTGAAATGTTATTCTGAAACAAGGATTGGGTCATAATATATATAAAGCTTTACAAATATTGCTTTTTGGGGCACCTAGGTGGCTCAGTCAGTTGAGCATCTGACTTTGGCTCAGGTCATGATCTTGTGGTTTGTGAGTTCAAGCCCCGCAGCGGGCTCCATGCTGACAGCTCAGAGCCTGGAGCCTGCTTTGGATTCTGTGTCTCCCTCTCTCTCTGCCCCTCCCCTGCTCATGTTCTCTATTTCTCTCTCTCAAAACTAAATAAACTTAAAAAAATTTTTTTTAAATATTGCTTTTTAAAACTAAAAGTAACACATGTGGTATTCAAATAATTCATAAAGAGAAAATGAAAAATATAAGCTTTCTGCTAATCCACCCTCCCTGATCCCTGAAACCTCTCTCCAAAGGTACCTACTCTTCAAAGATTCTTTTGTTTCTCCCAGGGGTAGTGGTGGTGGGGAGGAGAACACATATACTACCTTTCATATGCATGACTAGTTAGGCTTAGAGGCTAGAAACAGGTAATGAGCATTTCCTCCTTGCTAGTGATATTTCAAAGATATTTAAATTTTTTTTAATGTTTATTTATTTTTGAGAGAGACAGAGACAGAATGCGAGTGGGTTAGGGGCAGAGAGAGAGGGAGACACAGAATCCGAAGCAGGCTCCAGACTCTGAGCTGTCAGCATGGAGCCCGCTGCGGGGCTTGAACTCACAAACCACAAGATCATGACCTGAGCCAAAGTCAGATGCTCAACCGACTGAGCCACCCAGGCACCCCTCAAAAAATATTTTAAAGGGCACCATTCCAGTCTGTCATGAAGCTGTCTTCATCTTCCCATCTCTATTCTCTGTTGGGCATTTAGCTTCTTTCCAGTTTGTTATTAAAAGTAATACTTTAAAATAAAAACATTTTTTTACGTATAAGTTTGCCCCCCCCCCCCGTGCTTATTTTTTCTCAGGACAGAATTCCAGAAATGGAATTCTTGTAGCAAAGGACAGAAACTTATGGCTGTTGGTAGATACTGTCAAATTGTGATACATTTCTTGTATGGAAATAGGACCATTTCTCTTGCCCATAAATTATTTTTGCTGCTTTGAAGATTAAAAAAAGTAGTACAAGAAGACCTGCTCTTTATAAAAAATTCAAACAATATGGAAGTGCACGGAGTGAAAAGTAAAAGGGGCGCCCTCTTCCACCTCCCTCTTTAACTCGGAAATAAGCCCTGTTAGAGCCGGACCAGGCTTGGACAGACCTGAATTCGAATTTGGATGTTGCCGTGTGATGGTGGGGCAGTTATGCGGTTGCTGGGCCTTGGTTTCCTCATCTGTAAAATGGGTGTGCCAAGAATCACCTCGCTGGACTGTGAGGATGAAGTGGGCATGTGCAGGGGGCCTGGCCAATGGTAGGCACTGTTACAAGCGTCGGCTTTGTTGAATGGCTGACGGATGCTGGCCCTTCTCTGTGAGACTGCTTTCAGCCCGGCCTGGTAGAATCACAGTGCTGGGAGCTATGCTAGCAGGAGGCAGAGAGTTTCCAGCAGCGGCTACACTGAGCTTATGTCCTAGTTTGTTCGTCTAGGCACTTTGGGGAGCGGGATATCATCATCCCTTTATTAGGATGGACACACCCTGGATTACTTTTCCTGAGAACTCTGACATTGAGGAGAGAAGAATCAGGGAAGAGGAGCCCCAGCTTGGATGGGCATTGACTGAGTGTCCCCTTGGAATGTCAGCCTGCTCGAAATTGTAGGCATGACACCATAAACCGTCCTATTTATATTGCACTAAACTCTGCAAATATCTTTAGTAACACTAAGCCGTGGGTTGTTTTAACAGCATCTCTAATTATAACCTTTTTCACATTTACCACACTGTCACACCACCCCGATTAAAGCAAGGCTGTTCGCACCCAGTGGCAGCATCGCTGATGAGAAGGTGCCACTAAAGCTGACCTTCCAGGAAAAAAGGCTGAGCCATCACTTAGAACGCTAAGGACCCAGTGAGCTGTTGTTCTGGATCCTGGGCTCTGAAATGTTCCAGGTGGAGCATCTCCCGGTGGTCTTCAGGCTGCATGTGAAAGATGGAAGGGAGCAGGTGTGCTATGCGAGTTTCAGGGAGCCAAAGGGACTTTCCTAAGGTGGTGGTCTGTGTTTCTGGCCTCAGCAGCCTTTAGTTTACCTGCCAAACAGCCTGGAGGAGGGGCTGTCTGTGTGGGAGGTTGGTCAACAAGTTGGTCATTAAGTGGTTCTGTGTCAAACATTCATGGGATATCTTCGATGGGAGGAACCCAGGTTGTACTGATAATGGCCAACCAGTGAGTGCTAAGAGGGGATGGGCACTGGTGCAGACCGGCTTTTCTGGAAACAGACCTAAGTTTGGCCATAGGATGTTTGCTGGGGATCGATACCTGTGAAAGGAGGGGTGGAGGCAGGCAGCAGTGGCCACAGGGACAAGTGGAGGGCTGGTGCAGGCCCCACCAAGCCCCCACCGGCCCAGCCGGGAGTTCAGGGTAAATATTGCCCAACAGAATTGATTTCTTGTGGCTGCAAGGGCTGGGCCTCTATACCCCACCTCAGGTACTCACCAGATGCTGACTAGCCCGAGAATGGTGTGACCTTGGCTGAGGCCACCCCCTGCAGCTGAGGCTGAGCCTGATGGAACCAGCTGGAAGCTGCCTGCTTCACTCCATGAAGCTCCCCTGAAGAAGGATTGGGCCAGGGCATGCCCATAGGCAGGCACAGCTTGATGAAGGAGCCAGAGCTCCTCCTGAATCCTGAAGGATACCTCAGGCTTTGGTAGTCACAGAGGAACAGGGAGGGCTTCCAGGTGAGCACAACAGTGTGAGCAAAGGTGTGGAGGTAAAATGATAGGGTGTCATAACCAAGAGCCAGAATGCACAGCATCGAAATTTGGCTTGTCTGGGCAGAGACTTTCCAGCCATTGAGAAGCAGCCCAGGGGGCCACCCGTGTGAGTGACCCGCCTTGTTGTTTGCCTTCTACCCCTGCCCTGAAGCCCGTTTTCCCCGTCACCGTTAGGGAGGCCAAGCTAAACGGGTGATGTGTCTTCCCGTGTGACCCGGAGTGGCCTTTCCTCTGTGTCCTCCAGCCTCTTCACCTTGGGTGACTGGGGAGATTATCTGCTTCTTCCTGCACAAAGCCTGGATTTCCAGGGCTCATCTCGATGAAGGTGGAGGGGACTTCTAGGGCAGCTGACCAGAGCCTTGAGAACCTCCTTGAGCCAGGTCACCCCGTTCTCATTACAGGCTCTTCTGAGGGGGGTGCAGGGATAGAACATCCCAGCTCCCAAGTGTAGGGGCCATTGTTGGCCTCTTACCAGCATCTGGGAAGCTGGCAGCCAGGCAACATGTATTTACTGGGCATCTTGGAGCCCCTCTGATGAAGAAAGGCTGGTCTTTGGCCTGACAGTTTATCTGTTTAGATTCCTGAGCTAGCCCCTGAAGCCAGGGGATTTTCATAGGCAGTGACTCTGTTCAGCTTCACTGGTGGTCTCTGTGTGTGTGTGTGTGTGTGTGTGTGTGTGTGTGTGTGGCAGGGGGGTCTCCTTAGCCAGGTGTATATGGCAGCAGGAGTTCTATGAGAAGAACACAGAAACAGAAGCATCATCCCCAGGAAGGCAGGTTACCCGGGTCCAGCCAGCTCTCCCCTGACACCTGCCCTACCCATCAGCATTTCCCTCTTTTCACATGTGCTGTTCCAGTCCCCTTCCTTCCTCTGCTGCCACTTGCCCAACATGGGCCACACCTTGAACATCAGTCCCTTGAAGTTGGATTTCCTCTCGAGTACTCTCAGAGGCCCCCACTTGGGTGTTGTCCTGGTATTTTGGAATTTGACAACAGAGCAGAGCTAGAATGGCCTCGTGGCCTGTTTGGGTAACCTCCCTCGGCCTTGACTAATGACTGCAGTGACATCTGTGGACAGTAGGCAGGTCCCTGGTGCAACCCTGTGTGATTGAGTTTCCTAAGTTATTCCATATCAGCAGTCCAGCAGCCAGATCGCTGGCTGCTGATTGTGCTAGCTCGTACCTGGTGCGGAGTTTGGGTTTCAGGTCCCTCCCACTCAGTACCGAGTCGATTAGGAAATACTGCATGGCTGAAGTAACAAGTACTCTACAAGTATAGTGATAGAAGTGTCCGAAGGTTAATTAGAAATTTTCATTAAAGGAGCTTGTTGAAACTGGTCACTCGTCAGTATCGTTCTCATCTGCAAATTAACCATAGGGACCTGTGTGTATTTTTATTTTCCCACATGTGCTTGCATTGTGTGTGTGTATGTGTGTGTGTGAGAGAGAGAGAGGAAGGGAGAGAGAGAGAGAGAGAGAGAGAGAGAGAGAGAGAATGTTTCTGCAGAAGATCTAGAGGTTTGTTGTTCACTCTAACCTCCCTAGCAGAGCAGAGGGCCTGCACCAGCTCAGCACACAAGATATTCTTGGAGTTTGCCTTGATAGAAGGCTAAGATAGCAGCCACATTTTCCCGCTGTGATTTTCTTGGGCTTTTCTGAATGCAGACAGATACTGCTGGGCTGTATCGGATGTTGGGATTCCAGCATTCCCACCCTGTTTGGGGCAAGCCTTGAGTCTCTCCTAGTTGTGTAGCTATAGTTGGTTGCTATGGAAACCAAGTCTCACAGTATGGCATAGAGCCTGTTTATTTCTCCACGTCCTGCCCCTGACCTGGGAGATAATGGTGATGGTGACACTTCTGTTCGTGGCCCGTTGGGAATTCCCTATGCCATCCAGCGAGGCTTTTCCAGGCCCCGCCCATGGCAACCACAGGGAGAAGCTGGTGATTCTTGGAGGGGTGGCTTTTCCCTTGTGTAGGGCAGGTCTTTACCTTTGGACGGGCTGCCCAGCTGCTCCCACAGGCTCCACAGTGCTCGCTGGGGCAGGGGGGCCTTGGGCCTTTGGGAATTACTGGGAAGTGCCCAGGATAACCTCTGGAGTGTCTGGGAACAGCCTCTGCCTCTTAGCATGGAGACACCCAAGGCAGATTGCATGGCATTTTACATCTCACGGATCAGCCGATAGGATAGTGGATATAATTGCCTTGTGGCAAGTTAAAGTGGCTCCAAGTCAGCTAACAGGTGCCTTTTCATTATTAATTCTCATCAAAGACGTTAGTTGCTATTTAAGGATCTAGCTGCTTGGCCACCTACACCATACTTCCTCTGGATGCCTGCAGTTTTTGAAGAAGAGAGAGAAAAAGTCTTTTTCTTTTCCTTGCTACTCTCCTTGGAGAATTCACTTTGGTGAAATGTCAGGTGATTCTCAGGACTGTCTTTTCTCCAGGCAGAAGGAGTCTGGAAGTCACCACAAGAATTCTTTGTGCTGGGAAGTCTCAGTTCCATTAAGCAAGCTCCTACTGTGTGCCTGTTACCCTTTGAAATTACATCCTGGTGCTTCTCAACAGTGCCTTGCAGAAGGCATTTTTAAAATTCTCATTTCTTTGATGAGGAAATTGAGGCTCAGAGAGGTTAAATGTATCACCAGAGTTCGCCTAGCTAAGAAGTGGGACAGCTAAGTTTTGGCCCTGGCCTCTGATTCTATGTTCCACCTGAGTCAGTGCAGGGCCAGGTGAGCCTCGTTCATCATGTGCTGCGGTCTCTGCACTTCACGAGGGCTGTTATTTTCTCTGACGAGTAGATGTTTCACCCTGTCCTCTATTGTCCCCAGAAGCCCAGCCCAGATCAGCCTCCCTAAGGAATTTTCCAAGCCATGACCACAACCCATAAGTGGCTCTGAATGCACATGAAGCACGAATGTCATGGGGCTTAGTGATGGATCTGATGAAGGTTGGTGTCTGTGGCAGACTCCGTGAATGCAGTGGCTTCGAGACCAAGAACATCTGGGCCTCAGTGTGCAGGAGTGTCCCGGAAGCCTGCTGGGACCACCAAGAAGACCATTCTTTGGGGAAACATTCATGTAGAAGCAGTCTGGCCCCTCAGTGGGAGACCGGTGGCCTCTAGGGGCTTTTTCTGTCACCCAGGTTCTCATCTGTTGTGTGTACCCACCCACTCCTGGATCTTGGACAGCCTTGGGCTGTCACCATGGTATTCGTGCTGCTGAGCAAACACGTTCTTTGAAAAGCAAACATGTGTTAGGCAGGAGGACTCTCCTTGCACCTTGGTCACCTGTGTGGAGTGAGGGCCCCCTAGCTAGGACAGGAGGAAGGATGGTGACAGAGGGTAAGCAGTAGGTGTCAGACACGTATGAAAACATGTTCAAATTCACACTGGCTGGGATCAGGAGTCCCAACTACAGGAGCTGAATGTGTAGACTCCTGTTGTCACCTGGCCTTTTGCTGGGGTGTGAACGGGGAAAAGGGGAAGGGCAGAACCCAGTCATTTATGGGATGCTTGCTGAGTCTGATGCATGCTGGGGCTGGCGACTGGGTTTTGGTAAAAGCAGCCCAGTGACACTCCTGTAGGGAGCATTGCCATGTGCTAGGCTCCAGGTGAAACCCTCTACATGCTCTCTCTTGCTAGTCCTTGTAAGCATCCTGGGAGATCAGTACCATTGTTGTGCCCACTGTACAGTTGAGGAAACCAAGGCATTGAATGTTTCAGCCCCTTGACTAAGTTCTTACAACTAGTAAGGTAGCAGATCCAGAAGGCAAAGCCAGGCTTATCTGACTTCAAATTTGGATGCCCACCGTGGTTTCAGGGTTGGGAGGACAACTGAGGAGTTAGTTGGGGCAAGAGAAGGCTCATGTGCAGGGCACAGAAAGTCCACTTGGAAGGGGAGGAGACCAGTGGGCAGGACTGATGGCTGACGATGGGTTTCAGTGTGGCAGAGGTCTAAGTGTCAAGGGAAGGGGGGCTGCTGGGGTGTCAGGCTTCCTCTCGTGGGCACCAAGAATCCAGAACAGGTGTTCCTGCCCTTGAGTTATTCACTGAGCTCACCTCCTGGTTCTGGGTCCTGAGAGTCCAGTCCTTGGGGCATTTCCTATAGCTGGGAGTGCAGTGGGGCTTGAGTGATGGCTGCACATAGGCACAGTGGGTGGCAAGGTAGGAAAGGCTCTGGCTGACCGGAGCTAGGTCAAGGAGACACCTCAAAACAGTCCTTTTGAGTCTTCTGGATGGTCTCTCTCCTGACCCCGTGGCCCCCTATAAGAACTGTGAGTGGTCAAGCAATCTCCATGTCTGGCTCTGCTGGGAGAGGCAGGTCCCCAGCAGACCTAGGGCCTTTTTGAAGCTGCCTTCGGCTTTCTGGCTCACACAGAGGGCAACTGGCAGGGATCGAGTGTGTGAAACCCTCACCCTCCTCAGTCTGCCGCTTGGTGGCCCTTTCTTTGCTTGTAAGACAGAAAAGGTCTCTGCTTATTGTCCAACCCTTCTATTTATAGTCACCAAATGATTAAGCAGATCAACGTGTCTGGGATCAGAAGGGGCTGCCTGGCTGGTGGGCCATATGGTGAGTCTGCAGGGTCGCCGTGTGGCTAATAGGAGGAGAGAGGGGAGTTTGGAGAGCCTCTTGTCGATGTTCATGCTTCATTTCTTCCCAGTGTGTTTCTGGTCAACAGAAGGATTAAAAATAGCATTAAAAAAATTCTGTTCACTGGATGTGATCCTCGGGGGGCTCTTTGGATCACATTTAATCACTTCCCTGATGACACAGTGTGCTAAATTCTGAACAGCCCGGGGAAGACTTCAGATGTCCCCCTACCTGGTCAGTGTCAGAGGTGTGTCATGACCTTTCCTTGGCCAACACCTGTGACAATTCACCAGGTTCACCCCTTGACACCCCCTAGTGTATCCAGTGGGTCACCTGTAGACACTTTGGTCATGATACCTCTCTACCCTCATTCCAGTTCTTCCATGGCTCCCTATTACCCACGGGGTAAAGTTTAGGCTTCTTTGCCTAGTGTTTGAGGCCTCTGAGGCCTGGCCTTAGCCCATCTTTCTAGCTCTGTACCCTGTTCTCCTGAGCCACCGTCAGTCTTTTAGGGCTCCTTTCCTCTCCAAATATGGGGGCTGCCTCTTTGAATTTTGACTCTTGCTAGAATGTTTCCTCTTTGCCTGTTTAAATTTTCCTCACCCTGCAAAAGCCAGTTCACATTCAGTCTCCAGGGCTCCCAACAATCTCAGAATGATCTCACACTTTTTTTTTTTTTTTTTTCTGGACCTTTAGAGCAATTCTGTCTGAACGCTTTCATTTGGCAATTAATCATGTTCTGCCTAGCAGTGTCTTTCCCACTATTATCTAAAAGAGTTATTTAAATATTTCATCAGCATTTAAGTCTTGATATTTGTCCTGCCACCTCAACCAGACTGAGTGTCACTGGAGGGCGGAGGGAGGGTCTTAATGTCGGCTTCCGCAGCAGGCGGTGATGTGTGGTGGTCACCCGCACAGGCTCCAGAGCCTTCCTCTGCCTGTCATTCTTGCTCTGCCTCTTACTAACCACGTGACCTTGGGAAAGTCTCAGCATCTCTGTGCTTCAGTTTCCCTACCTGTAAAATGTATATTAAAATCACACCTGCGTCAGAAATGTCCTAAAGATTTAGTGAGTCAATACTTTCAGAGAAAAGGCCTAGAGCAGGGCTCCGTGGTGCCTGCTGAGATGCCTATACTTGCCGTCCACCCAGCCCCTGGCCCCTGCCTTGGACACAGTACATGGGCCAGATTTGCTTATTCTGTTCATTTGGTATAACATCATTTGTACAGATGGGAAAGCTCTGGCCTGGAGGGGGTGAGAATGTTTCCTGTGGTCACACAGCAGGAAGTGGTGGAGAGCCATAGGGGGCAGGACTGGGATCTCAGGGCTCCAGGAGCCCCAGGGCCTTTCTTTTCATATGCTTTCCCATTGAGGGTCTTTACTATGCCAGGGGCACAGAGACAATTTTTTTTTTTAAATGATTGAGCATCTTTTCCAAGGAGCAGATGCCATGGGGGGGGGGGGGGTGGCATGGAAGCCGTGGCCCTGCAGCAATTCCAGGGAACCACTCACATTTAGTTCTGTGGGATTGGCCTTCCCTCGAGGTGCACAAAAGGGCCTTGGGATGGGAGGTTTCCCTGACAACCTTCCCATCTCACTCCTGGGCCTGGTGATGGAGCCTTGAGGCCACCTGCAGCCGGAAAACACAAAAGCGTCAGGGCCAAGGGTGCTTTCGAACCCTGCTTGAACAGGTTGAAGGCCTCTGAAGGTAGGTACAGCTGCCCCTGCTGTATGCTGCCCCTCCTGCCGTCTCCTGGCCACATTCCGAAAGACCCCTCAGGGTTCGGGAGGGATGTCGAGGACCTATTTACTCTCCGCGTTTCGTGCCAGGGGAGAAGTCAGTTTGGCTGGGACACGTGTTGTGATGATGTGCACGGGTGTTCCAAGATCAGTGCTTCCCTTCTTGCCTGCCCCAACCCACCCCCAGTCCCGGAAGAGGGGAGGGGTGAATGGCCAGAAAATGCCAAATGATTTCTAATTCAGAAATGGTAACATCTGACCTGAGCCTCCAAAGTGCTTTCCAGGCTGCTTTTCAGATAGAATCAAAGGTGACAACCTTGGACAGGTTTGTGATAAAACAAAATAGTAAAATGTAATAATGTTCATGTAGAATCTAGGTGATGAATATTCATGTGTTCTCTGTGAAATTCTTTCAGCCTTGCTGTATGTTTGAATTTTTTTATAATACAATATGGTGGGGGGAAGGAGTGAGGACTTTGCAGCTGACTGCCGGGGTAGTCAGTCCCAGCTTTGCCCCTGTCTAGCTGTGTGACTTTGGAGAAGTTACTTAACTTCTCTGAGCCTCAGTTTCCTCATCTGCAAAAATGGGGGATAATCATAGAACATATCATAGGTGGTAAGATAATGCATTTGAAGTACTTCTTAGGCAAGGGCTTGAGACAGTGTGTGATACACTTATCTAATTGATAAGCACCAGCTATCATTATTATCACTTGTTTGGATAGGGTCTTAGAAGAGGACATTGAATTAGGCAATGAGAAGGCCATTAGTAATGTGAAAGAATTATTCTAGGACTGTGGTCTGGTATGGAGGAGAAGCTGATAAAGGGGTTTAAACAGACAGGGGGTAGGCGGAGAAGTCAGAAGTCTTGTTAGAAATACGAGGACAGGGGAGGGAACCGGGGGGGATGGAGGAGACTTGTCTGTGGGGCACAGGTGGAGAGAAGGGGCGGGAGGGAGGAAAGTGCCGTCTAGCTCCTCAGAGTGTGCCCCGATGAGGGCAACGCTGTGTCACCTGGAAGTTCGTCTGAGAAGCAGAATGCTTGCACTCAGTGACGTCGGAGAAGTGTGGGGCTGGAATCCCCAGTCCAACTTCAGGACCGGAAGGGCCCCGCCAGCCTCCGGCAACATGCCCAGAGGCACAGTCACACAGCCTGTGTCCGGAGGCAGAGGCAAATGGTCCAGCCAGGCACGTTGTCGCCTTCCCCTGCGGTCAGGGAGCCTTAGATGGGACCCCAGCTGGACTTTTGCAGAAGCTCTTCCTTGCTCTAGTGACTGAATTGGTTAGTTCCACCCGGCAGCTTTCTGTCACCCTTCCTCTTGTCCATCTCCTCTGACAGGTGGTGTCTTGTAGGAGCCACGGGGCCAGTGAGGCCAGTGCTGGATGATAATGAAGCAGGGGCCACACAGCAGGCCTACTGCACACCCTACGATCAAGGGAATTTCTGGACTCTGTTAACCCAGAGAACACGTCCAGGTTCTGTGTCACCCTCGGGGTGTTTACATTTTTGAAAAATTAGATGCCAGCAAAAAATTAAGAGTCCACATGAAGGTGTAGATTTCTAGCTTCTCTTGAACAGCAAAAATCTACTGATCAGTCAGCCTGGGACCTAGCAGTTACCTGGGTTTGAGTGGCAGGTGCCTGTGATCTCTAGGTCACCACAGTCCCTGGTGGCCCTTTCAGTCTTACATTCCAGCCTAACTCTTCAGACCATTTGAGTTTGTCACCCTGGTCTAATGCAGGAAGTGGACACTGGCCAGCCAGATTAAGGGATTTGCCTGAAGCCATCTATTTTGTCCACAGAGCAGGCCCCTGGCTCCCAGGGCAGGTCCCACACCTCTGTATGGGTGGCCCCTCTCTCTGTAGCCCTCCCATTAGAAGCCTCATTGAGACTCTGAGAAATCCCATAAGCCTGGTCCAGTGTTATTTCTGGCTCTCAGGTGGCCCCGGGGCAGGGCGGGGGCGGGGGATGAGATAACTGTAGTAATAATAAAATAATTTATAAAATTATCACAAACCAAGCTCCCCTTGGTGAGTCATTTTGAATTTTCTACCCATGAATGTTCTTAATACCTTTTCACCCCAAAATTTTACCTGGTATAAAAACTATATAATAAGAACTTGAAAAGACATTTAGGAAACCAGTCATGATCTCACCAGCATAGCCCAGCAGCAATCTCTGTCTTTGATTTTTAAAAATGCTTTAAATCACGGAAAAAAAAATATTCTTATTCTTATCTTATGCCACTGACAATAATTTTAACCACCTCCCTTCCTCTGTTCCACCTCCTCTGTTCTACCTCCCCTCCCTGTCTTTTCTTTTCCCTTTCCTTCTATTCTTTCCCACCTGATAACTGCAAGGTAACACAATGCTTCTATGTCCAGAGTTTATCACCTGACAGAGGATACAGTCGCCCAGTCCCGCTCAGTCAGCTGCCTACGCCCACCCTTGGTAAAGGAGTTCTCTGCTGTCTGCTGTCTGGCTGGCCAGATAAGTTCCAGATCCTGGGATGCAGGAGAGGGAAAGCTAGGCAGGCATCATGGAGAAGCCGGAAAAGCCTCACTAGCCCTTGCTTTTCCATCTACTAAAGTAGAACATTTTGGCCGAAGGTTAGTGTGTGTGAGTGCACTTGTGTGCGTGTGTAAAGAGGTAGGACTGGAATGGTAGACTTTTAGGCACCAGGAATCCTCTCCCTTTCTAGCCCGGTACACTCAGATCTTTTGATGCCTCTGACCGGTAGTAAATTTGAAGCTTGATACAGTCATCTTTGTTGTGCCTGACTTTCTTGGCATTTATATATATTCAAAGAGTGGGGCATATTCCAGTGCCTGGTGATAACAAAATATCAATGGCACTTCCCTGGGAAGACTATGCCAAGTGCCGCTGGAAACAGCCCGGGCTTTTGGTGCCATAGTAGCTGTGTGACCTTGGGTCAGTTACTTTACTTCTTTGCGCCCAGGTTTCTTTTCTATAAAATGGAGATGATCATTCCTAACCCTGCTGGGAGAATTAATTTAATGAGATACTGTATGTAAAGCACTTAGCAGAAAGCCTGGCAAACAAACAGAGCAGGGATTCCTGTTCCCTCCCCCTTCCTTTCCCTGCTAATTTTCTTTAGAGCTTGAGAACCTGCCAAGGAGTTAATAATCTGTTAACAAACACTAATGTGTTCCAGGGAAACTCAGACTACAGCGGATTGCTTTTGGAGAGTCAAGAATATTCGTGTAGTGTAAATAGTCAACTCCAGTTTAGGTCTTTAACTTTGGTGAGCCTCTAGTGTTGCCTGTTTAGGGTTTTGTTGCTCAGCTGTACCTGGGATTCTGGGAACTCTGTTCTCAACTCGCTCACCCTGCCAGCTGGGTGACCTGGGCACATTCTCTCCCCTCTCTGGTCTTTGATGTCCTTGTTTGTAACCTGAAGACCATAGGATATATTTAACCTTGGGGGAGGAAGGGGCAGAAACTTGGGAACCTAATTCAGCCAGCGGCCCAATGTTGTTTGAGCATTGTCTGTTTCCCTTGTGCCTGATTTCTTTGGCATAAGCCACGTGCTTATGCTGTTACAGAATCTGGACATGGACAGAAATGCTACAGTTAGGCTGGGCTTTAGGGTTTCCCCAAGGGTGGGAAGCACACCGTGGGGAATGTGCCAGAGAACTTCTAGTTATATGCTCACAAGACCTTGACTCTCCAGGAGGAAGGTAGTTCCTTTTCAGCTTTCTTCCAGTTCTTCTGGTTACCTGAGGGAAAAAGTCTCCTTGAGGTATTTTGAGCACCTCTCCACCCTCACCCTTGTCCCTTTGGAACAAAGGCACAGCCACCCTCAGGCCAGAGCCTTTGCCAGCTGTAGCGTCTAGTTGGCATCATGTGACCCGGTTGTGTTTTGCATTGTGTTTATTTTGAAGGCTATCTTCTAGGTCTCTTTTATAAGTAATACCAGCTTTTTACATATGCCAGTGTTACACAGTTTCATTAAAAATACTTACCTAATATGAGTCCACTTAAAGAAACAGCCTGGGGCGCCTGGGTGGCTCAGTTGGTTTAGTGTCCGACTTCGGCTCAGATCATGATCTTACAGTCTGTGAGTTCGAGCCCCGCGTCGGGCTCTGTGCTGGCAGCTCAGAACTTGGAGCCTGCTTAGGCTTCTGTGTCTCCCTCTCTCTCTGCCCCTCCCCTGCTTGCTCCCTCTCTCTCTCAAAAATAAATAAACGTTAAAAAGAAAGAAAGAAAAAGCCTAGTCATTAATAGTGTGGGTGGCATGTGAATAGGGCAGAGGTTGTGAGGGGGCTGTGAGTAGTGCTGACTGAGTCAGTCTTCTGGATTAGCCCCCTTGACTCCATTGCTGACCTTGAGTCCATTTCTGACCTCAACATTGACAAATAACATGGGTGTCTTCTACCAGCCTACCAGTTCCTTGAAGTCAAGGGCAGCGTCCTTTTCATCCTTGTTGTCCACGCATGACATAGAGACGTGCCACATTACTATTTTTCGTCTGCTTAACACACATATTGGTGGACTGCCTGATTTCTGGCAGTCTTGCGGTGGGCCCTGGGGTCTGGGAATGGGGGCCAACATGCCCCAGTCTCTCGGAGTTCTGAAGACACAGGTAGATGCTGTTGTTGAATATGGAATGTCTTCATATGAAAGAATTCACCTTCGTTATGACTCAAAACCCCACCTCACGCAGACACATTGGCCTGTCACCGAGAAGAGGGTTGAGTTGGCATCCCAAGGTTGGCATCAAGATGTGTGTGTAGAGAGCAGTTCCAGTAGTGGCCGCTTCTCCAGAGAATGCTATTTCTCAGTTCTTCTCATAGGCAACTCTATTCCACACTGTCCAGAACCAGGATCCTTGCCCGGGGGCCCACCGTGCTCCCCGAACCTGGCGGGAAGGATACTTGGTCTGGTGCAGCGCAGTTTCCTAGCGGTCAGCACTTCTGTAGGGGAAATGGCCCAGATGGTAAGAGATGCGCCCTGCCGCAGATGTTAGAGAGCGTGCTTAAGTATACCCCGCCCCAACCGTGGCCACCACGGCTCGAAGACTAGCCTTTGTGTGTTCCTTCCAAGAGGCAAGTGTATGGTTGGGGGAACAGAAGGAAGCTCGAAGCCAGCTGGTGATGGTGGGGAGAAAAGTCCCCTGCTGGGTGAGGGAGGGATACCTCTGAGGCGATGGCATGTTAGTGCCAGAGGAAGTGTAGCTGAGCTTAGCCAGTGGGAGGCATTCTGTGGCTGGATGTGGCTCTGACTGCTTTGCACTTAACGTTGTAGTCTGGGCTTCGGGCTTGGGGTGATTAAGACATTGTGCTACGCTCTGCTTGCTGCCACTGTGTAGACTGGGATGTCAAAACGATCTGTCAAAAAGTGAAATCACTTTTTTATGAACAGTAAAACAGATCTAATGATTGTGGCCTGATTTCCCAGCACTTGGCCTTCCTTAGTTTTGAAATATGAAATATCGTCACTTCTTTCTTATCACTAACAGACTTTGCTGACCTTTTCTCACCCCAGCACTACTCCATCCTTGACCTTGACCCCTCCGTGACCCTAGCTAATCCCCTGCCTCATACCTTTCTTGGCCCTCTTCTCTTTCTCACCTCACTCTTCGTTCCTCTGTGTCTCTCCCACCAGGTATAGAATAGCAAAGTCAGTTTTGCATCTTGCTTGATAATTTAAAAATTGTTGAAACTTTAAGAATTTGTTCTTTAAATTGTATCAGAATGTTCCAGCTTTAAAATGACAGGGCAGAGAAAATTCTGGTTTGAAAATGGGGGCCTTTGAGGCGCCTGGGTGGCTCAGTCGGTTAAGCATCCGACTTTGGCTCAGGTCATGATCTGGTGGTCCAGTCCGTGGATTTGAGCCCCACGTCAGGCTCTGTGCGTACAGCTGAGAGTCTGGAGCCTGCTTCAAATTTTGTCTCCTTCTCTCTCTGTCCCTCTCCTATTCTCACTCTCTCTTTTTTTTTTTTAATTTTTTTTTTTAACGTTTATTTATTTTTGAGACAGAGAGAGGCAGAGCATGAACGGGGGAGGGTCAGAGAGAGGGAGACACAGAATCTGAAACAGGCTCCAGGCTCTGAGCTGTCAGCACAGAGCCCGACGTGGGGCTCGAACTCACGGACCGCGAGATCATGACCTGAGCCGAAGTTGGCCGCTTAACCGACTGAGCCACCCAGGCGCCCCGATGCTCTCTCTCTCTTAAAAATAAATAAACATTAAAAAAAATTAAAAAGTGGGGGCCTTTTGGGTTTTCTGCCTCCTGGGCTTGGCTCAGCCACCACCTCCCCACGTGATGATACCTTTCACTTTCCCGGGACTCCTTTTTCTCATTGGCTGCCAAAGGGATTTGGGCCAGATGAGCGGGTCTCTTTATTTCTGGATGTCAGTCTGCTCCTTGGTGTGACAGTGACGCCCAAGCTAATCTCCAAGGCCTCTTCTCATTTTGATGTTCTGCGTCTGACCCTTGATGACCGTACTTGAAACCACTTGTGGGACTAGGAAGTGAAATTAGGACACCTGCTTGTTTTAGATGCACTTTTTAGGGATGGCATCATAATAGAAGAAGATCAACAACTGAGCAGAGCCCTTCTCTGTCTTGTTCACCACCCTCCACCCGGTGCCTAGAATAGTGTGAGTAAAAATGGGTTGAGTGAAAGAACACGAGGCAATTGTGCGTTTTGTTCAAGGCGATAAATAAGGCTCCAGAAGGCAAAGTCCCTTTGGCTTCACCTTAAGCGTTACCATACTGCAGTAACTTGACGGTGCTGGGAAGGGGAGAGAAGGAGTGAAGGTGTGGCTTTCAGAGTCTGGAATCCTGCACGTGGGAGAGACCTGCCATGTGCTTTCCCCATCCCGAGGGCCCCAGCCTCTGAGTCCTTTGCTGTCAGTTTTCTAACAGCACAGACTCCAGGCAGAGCTGCAGACATCTAGCAGTTGCTGCTGCATTCATGTTGCAGCTGTTGGCTGCAGCCACCCTGTGGCTGAGCTCAGTGGCCTGCGGTCACCTTTGTATTCTTCAGACTGCCTGGAGCCGAGGTAAACCCGGAGAGGGGCCCCAGGCCTGCCCTCCGGCTTAGACCCTTCCCCATTCCCATATACTTACGCTCTTCTGCTTGGAAAGTCACAAAGAAAGTCTTCTGCTCCCCAGGGCTGAAAGAGTATCCCTGGGACACCAGAGGCTTAGGGGTAGGATTCTATTTCAGTCCTCATGCAGAATTATAGAATGTCACACCATCAACACTTTCCTTCTGGATATTATTTTGATTGTTTTGCAATCTGAGAACGGGAGCCGGTCTTTGGCTCCTCCAGTGCTTGGTCTTGGCAGCTGAGCCCATCAGGGGAGTGAATGATCACTCATTGCGTGTGGTTGGGCCCACAGTGACAGGAAACTGGTACCTTGATATGCTGCTTCTAGGAGAGTCACTGGACCAGCTGATCTGAGCTGGGAATTGATCTCTTATCTCTTGGAACTGATGTTAAGTGCAGAGATGGACAGTGGACACTTCACTGGAGATCGAAGCTGCTGTTCCTAAAAAGAGTAGTTCTCTGGGGCGCCTGGGTGGCGCAGTCGGTTAAGCCTCCGACTTCAGCCAGGTCACGATCTCGCGGTCCGTGAGTTCGAGCCCCGCGTCAGGCTCTGGGCCGATGGCTCGGAGCCTGGAGCCTGTTTCCGATTCTGTGTCTCCCTCTCTCTCTGCCCCTCCCCCGTTCATGCTCTGTCTCTCTCTGTCCCAAAAAAAATAAATAAAAAAACGTTGAAAAAAAAAAAAAAAAAAAAGAGTAGTTCTCTGCTGTCTGGAAAGGCCAGGGTGGAATATGACCCAAGAAAATCATGAGACAGGATAGAGGGGAGAGTGGAGAGTCTTTACTATGCTATTGACGATCTGTGAATTTTAATCAAGGCATGGCAATGGTGGAGGTCTTGGCTTTTCTTCGCTAACATATTCCTCCCATCAGCCTTCATCGAGGCCCACTCTGTGCCAGCCACGATACAAAGGTGCACTGTGATACAGAGATGGGTTGATACAGAGATGAGTTACATCGAGCGACGCTAATGGGGATTGCACTTTGATGGGCTGGCAGGGTTCACGGATGTGATGTTGCATGAATGGCACCTCCCTGCATCCTCCTGTGGTTATCACCAATGTGAGGTCCTTCTCTATCTGCCTGCAGAAAGTACTTGCTTTGTTTGCTCTCCTGGGGGATGTTCATGCTAGTATTTGACTAGCTCTGGCTTCCCAGGTGGATGTTCTGAATGTTGGTGTAGAACCACATTGTCCCATGATCACGAGAAGATGGACTCCAGTCTTGTAAATAACATCCAAGGCATTTATGCAGGAGGCAGTAGACTGGGACTCGGGACTCCAGACTTCTAGACGTGGCCCTGCCACTCCTCTGTTAATGATCATTAGAAACATGACTGGCTTATTGCCTCCATTCATCTGGTCAATGGGGTGGATAGTTGCCCCTGCACACGTGCACATTAGCACATTTATAAAAATCTCACAATATAGTCTTTGAAACATTACTCTGGAAGATGCAAATAGATAATAAAGGAGTTTGTTTGAGAAAGTTTGCAAAATACTAGATTAAACGAAATTATCCCATGGGTTTTTTGCTACTGCAGAAAATTTCAGGGTGTTTAATATACTAATATGGGGAATCACCACCCCTGGGGGGGTATAGTATGCAGTGATTCCCAATCTTAGTTGACCATGCAATACTTGTGTTATAGGGGAGCTTACTGAACTAATGTTCCTTGGAATCTACTTTGGAAATTGCTAGCCTAGATCGGTGGTTCTCAACTGGTGGTAATTTTGCCCCCTTGAGGACATTTGGCAATGTCAGGAGATATTTTAATGGTCACAACTAGGGAGGGAGGTAGAGTGTCACCAGCATCCAGTGGAGAGAGGCTGGGGATGTTGCTAAGCATTCTACAGCACACAGGACAGATGCCCACCATAAAGGCTTATCCGGCCCAAATGTCATAGTATGGGGTTGGGAAACCCTGGCCTAGGGGGTCCCTAAAGTGCCCCCCCTCCTCCCAGCTCTAACACTTTAGGGGATTGGCTGGTTTGGTGACAGTCTCCAATGTGGTACACCAGTTTATCTGGAGGGATCTTTGGCCCTTGAATGCCACTGCTCTCTGGAAGGCAGAAGAGGTGAGGCCATTCTGCCTTATCCTTGTAGATACTTGCACACTGCTGGCTCAGGAGCCGCATATCCGTGTATCCATATGTTCAGTAACCATGGTCTGGCATTTCTGGCAGCTCAGAGGCTGGTGGCGAGGTGAGAAGAACACGAAGTCTCCCTTTCCTGGGTCTTGTTTTCACCCTCAGTGGCCAAGCTGGGGGAGCTCACTTTGCTCTGTTGCCCAAGAAACTTGGATTTCAAAACCTGCTGCCTGCCAGGAGCTGTTCCCGCAGATGGAGCTGAGATTCCAAGAAGAGTCTCTAGCTCACACAGATTCATCATCTTTATGAAGTTTTAAAATCACAGATGGTTTTTATGGATACTCAAGGTATTCCAGCTTTTTATGCTTTCTCTTGACCCCCTTCCCCCGCTTCTCCAAACACACATTTTTCTCCAGTAACCAAAACACAGTAAGTAACGGAAATTCCATCACAGGCTGGCCCACAGAGACCCGAATGGGACCAGTGCAATTATATCTGAAGCGAGGCACTGTCATGACTAATTAGCCTCTTACAGAAGTGAATTTTCCTATGGACAACTTCAGGGAATCAGCCTGCCATGTCCCGAGGTACACTCTTTGTAAGCTTCCCTTCCTCTCCAGCCTTCGGAGGTACGTGGTCTCTGAGGACTCTCTGCCATCCCTGCACCATGTGAATGGTCCAACCCAAGGTGGAAACTCATTACCCTCCTGCCCTTCGCCCCATCAACCATGCACTTGTTCTCATAACAGGGGACCTCGTCATCATTAGGGGTATGAGCCATGTTTGGAGAACTTGCTGCTTCATCAGAAGGCAACGTAGGCCCTGATGAGTGGGCTCACAACCCCAGCTCTGCCACCAACGGTAACCTAGGAGGCCTTGGGGAAACCGTGTTGGGATTTGCCATCTATGTCTTTCCCGTCTGTAGCAAGTAGAGCATTATCCTGTGTCCAGAGATATCAGATGAGATTGAATGAGTGAAATTTATGCAACAAACTTTATTAACCACTGGCCCCAGAGGGGATTGTATGAAACACATTTTTCAAAAGGACACTCCGTGATGGATGACTTATTGGGGGAAACTCCAGACCTTTGCTTACTTGGTTCAGATATTTATTGAATGGTAACCATGTGCTAGAGAGTGCTGCTCTTTGTTCTGAAGGTTGCAGAATCTGTAAAATATGGAGACACAGAGAGGGGCAGAGAAAGCCCTTGTGGGGTTTTGGGTCAGGCTTAAGACGGAGCAACAAAGACCTCCTACTGCTGGTCAGCACTGATTTAGTATTATGAGTCCTGGAACTTTGCCGAATGCTTTTGGCGTCTCTGCTGACCCTCATGACCTCCCTCTGTGGTGGATATTAATAGTCGCCTTTCCAGGTGAGGGAACTGAGGCTCCTGGGAGGTTAAGAACCCATCCAAGTTATTAACTAGAAGAGTTGGGATTTGAACTAATTTCCAGCAGATTCTAAAGCTGTGCTGTTACTTTTTTGCCTCCCATGAGTTTTGAATCTTGAATCTTGAGTCCTTAGCTTCTAGCTGGTACCCAGACTCCATGCCCTAGTGCCCCAGTCAGGCTCCAAGTTCTAGGGGAGGGTCTGAGGGACCATCCAGGCTGTGATAGCACCATGGTGCTCACATGCAGTAGATGGGCTGTCTAGCTCTTCCTTTGGAAAGAATTGCTGTGCACTGTGCTCAGAAATCTCATGTACTACGTGTTAGAGCTGAACTCCCCCAAGAAGAATTTACCAAATCCTGGCTGCAACTCATAAGTAGACTATAAAGTCAATTTAGCAGGTTACAACCAATGCTTACAAAAAAAAAAAAAGATATAAAAGTACATCCCTGGTAAAAAGGATGACTTCTTTGCTGCAATCACTTATGTACTAGAAATGTATGGGTCATGATGTAAAACGTCTTTCTCACTTTGGGTGAAGGTCACTGGTTTGAAAGTACTGCCCTGGAGGGTTATTGGGCATGCAGCAGACACTCCAGAGGGAGGTTTGCTGTGTTTGCTGTGGGTCTTTGCTCGGGGGATGGGTTGAAGGAGCAGGTCATGACAGGTTGGTCAGTGGGGGTTGGCTGAGAGCCCACTCTGAGCCGGGCTCTGTTAGGTGCTTTGGGAGCTTCAGGCATGCTGGAGAGGAGGCCCCTGCTGATCCTCAATCTTCTTCCTTTCTGTCCAGAGAACACAGGTCTGCCCAACCAGACAGAAGAGGTAACAGTCAACACCTAAAGAATAATAACTGAGCCATGCCGCGTAGCCATAGTTAAGAGCCTGAACTCCAGAACAGCTGGCCCAGGCTTAAATCTTAGGCCATCTCACTGCTTATAGCTCCCTGACCTAGGGTGGATCACCTTACTTCTCTATGCTTCAGTTTTCTCATCTGTAAGGTGGGCACAACAATGGTCCACACTGGGCAACATTGTTGTGTGGATTGAGTTAGTATTTGCAGAATGCTCAGATCAATGCCTGGCACAAGGCCACCAACATACCTACACTTATGTACTATATACCTAGTTTGCCATATGAGCTTTATTGGAGTGCCTAACAGAAGGCTTTACCAAGACAAGACCTGAAGCAGGCTTGAAGCTCACCTCATTTAATATCCTTTTTCTCATCATGATCATCATAACTGCTCTTTTTTCATCATAAATATATTCCAGACATTGAATAGAGTCCTGCAACCCAATGGAGTGGGAATCATTATGCCCATCTTACAGATGGGGGAAATGAGTATTTAAAGAGGAGCCACGCCAGGCCCCAGACCCAGGTTGGTCTGGCTCTGAAGCCTGTGCTCTTGAACCACTGGACACATTCTGTCCTTGACCTACTGCCACTGCTTCCTTTGAATATGTGGCAGATTAGGTCCTTTCCTGGTCCTGAGAAAGGGTAGCATCCTCTCCACTGGGCAGAGGGAGGGTTGGAAGCCCGGTGGTCCTGGGGAGTGCTGAGGCCTGCCCTGAGAGGCAACTCAGACATTCACTACCAAGACTTGGTTTCCTGATGGCTCCTGCAGCTACTTAGCCTCCAGATGGCTTTGTCTGGTTGTGCTGGTGTCAGAGATGTGTCTCATGCCCCATGCCTGGCTCATCTTCTCTCAGTCTCAGGAGCCAAGGCCCTGACGGGACAAAGAGCCCGTGACAAATGCTGGCCCCTATTTGAAGTGCTGTGTTAAAGAGGGTTCCAAACAGGATGCACAGCCCCGCGAGACTCATGCATTTTTAAACGCCCCCCCCCCCCCGCCTTCGGAAACTACCGGAATCATTAGGGCTCTTAGTCATCCGGTTCAGCACTGGGGAACTAAGGATCTTGGCTCTGTTCTCAGCAGGAGAAGTCCTTCCACCTGGGAAAGGCAGAAGGGCAGCCTACCCTGCCTCGCCAAGTGAGCCCACCTGAGGACCCATGCTTCTTGGTGGGTGTGGGCTGATTGGCAGTTGACTGATGACAATAAGTGAGGACAGTGACAATGGCTCTCAGCTACAGGCCATTGATGGACTTGGACTTAGCACCCCTTGGATGTCCAGGTCTTTCCCAAACACTGTGGACAAACATGAAGGAGGAGGCAGGGCTGGGGAGACACCCAGCCCACAAGCCAAAACCTGAGTACTGTGGGAACTGGAGGAGAGGGGGCTAGGAGAACTGTCATGGTCTTGAAAACTTCCCACAGGAGAGGAAACTCGGGTGAGGGGAACCAAGGGTTTGGAATTACTACATAGGTAGGTAGGTCTGGGCATTGTCTTTACACATAACATTTACTCCTTCAGGAAGCAGACCCCAGCACTCCAACATTTACCCATTCATTCGTTCATTCATTCGTTTGTTCATTCATTCATTCATTTGTTCTTCAACAAATATCTCTTAATGTGCCTGCTGTGGTCCATGCCTTGGGTATACCATGGTGCACACTCTCCTCCTGGGCTCGTGGTCTAATGAGGGACTTCTGTGTTAAACAAATAAATCTGCAAACATCTGTGAAATTAAACCTATAGAGAGTCTGACAGAGGAAACCAACGGGATGTTGACAGAAAGGTGAATAAGGGGGACCCCACTGAGACTCAGATGTGCTGCATGTGCCTGTCATAGCTGTGCCCACCCATCAAGGCCAGACAGAAGCCCTCTGCCTTCATGACATCAGCCTCTTCTATGAAAATTATCTCCCGCCGTTTCACAGGCTTCTGCCATGCTCTGTCTTCCACTCCGGTGTCATATTCTACCTTTATTTAATTTCGGGCACTTGTCTTTTTTGCCATGCTGTGTCTTCAGCTCCTGGAAGGAGAGGCTATGTTTTATTGGATGAGAACCTACTGTGAGAAGTCCCTCTATGAGTGTTGTACAGGTAGATTGTTGTTGAATGAATGAATATGGGCCTCCATTCCTACCCCAGACACTCCCTAGGGGATGTGTCAGGGCCCTGTGATGAGAGCACAGGTTCCATAGCCATCCTGCCTGGGTTTGGCTCAGCTGCTTACTGGCTGTGTGCCCTTGTCAGGTACCTTGACCTCCCTATCCTGCTGGAGCCTCATCTGTAGAATGGGCGATGTTAGCAAGGTTGTAATGATGAAAAATGTTATGACATGTGTGCTACTTAGATTCGTCCTTGGCCACAGTCAGTGCTTTAGAAGTTAGTAGTAGTGTTCCAGAAACGTCCAGCATCTCACAAAGTTCTCATAACCTCCTTGCAAAGCATTTATTATTTTTATTTTATAGCCCAGAGACCTGAGGTTTTGAAAGTTTGACTAACCTGCAGCAGTTTGTGTGGCAAATGAGATTTTAATACAAAACAAAACAAATGTAAAAATGAGGCAAACTTGCAAGAAGACTTTTGTCTTCTACAACAGCGTACTATTCATCTAACTGGCTTAATTCTTAACACTAGTTGGAGGCTGAGATGTAGATGTTCCAGAAGTCTGCTCTCCTGGCCAAAGACAAATGTGCTGTTCATGGACCAGCTGGATACTTGAAATTAGATGCTATCCTTGGAAAGGATGAAGGAAGGAATACTTAACTTCTGGTTAAGTGTGTGTATGTGTGTGTGTGTCTGCTCCACCTGTCTCAGAATCAGACCCTTCTCTTATATTTCAAGGACCTTGAGGTGGGAGATAGCATCCCGAAAATCTCATGATCTGTTGTGGCAGAAAACATGGCCTCGGCCCATCTCTAAAACATTCAAAGGCCTTCAAGTTCACACAGACTCCATGTGAGCAGTCAACCCTGGGTTGGCATGAGTTGGAGAGGCAAGGAAAGTGATTGGTTCTGATTTTTCATTCTGTGGCTTCTGAGCTTGTGGAGTCTCCATCCCTTGGTCCTCTTTCTCTCCATCAGCAATGACAAGCTGTATCTACATTCCCTTTCTTGGCTCCCTTAAATGCTCCTTGGGCACATAACTATGTCTGCCTCTTTTGAGAATAAACATTATGGCCCTTATTTTTTCAAAAGGGGAGGGGTATAATTTGTGGCTAAAACCAGGGCACTCAGGCTGTGAAAATATCTACTGCTTAGTTGTTTTCATGTTGATGAGAGAAGGCATTTCTAGCTCAGACCTGGAGGAAAAGAAGCTCTTTGTCATTGAGAAGCTCTTTGCAAGTGTCTCTCAATGAGAGACAGGACCAGTGGAACCAGGATGGGGGAAAGCCAAGTCTCCTTAATTTATTCATTGACTTTTTTTTTTTAAACTAAAAAATAATCACACGCTTTTTGCCAAAACCAGCCGTGGGGCAGGAATCCAATAGAATATCATACCAATACTAATTAGATAATCTAATTTCCAAAGAGAGACCCCAGCTCAAGCTCCTAACAGCTCGCAGTGATGCAGAGGTGGCCACAAGGATCAGAGAGCTGAGGCCCGTTGTTCCCCTGAAGTTCTGTGCACATCCACCAAGGTTAGGGCTTGGCCAGAGTTTCATATGTATGTGTGTGTGTGACTCTCATAATCTGTGATGGCAAGAAACACCCTATTTGTGGGAAAGATTGCTACATAGTGGGTGGCTTGAAACAAACAAATTTATTCTTTCATAGTTCTGGAGGCCAGAAGTCCCAAATCAGAGATTTGCAGGGCTGAGCTGCCTCTGGAAGCTGTAGGGTAGAATCTTCCCTGCTTCTTCTGAGCTTCTGGTGGTGGCTGTCCATCCTTGGCATTCTTTGCCTTGCAGCTGTAGCACATCAGTCTCTGCCTCTGCTGTCATTTGCCCTTTTCCCTGTATCTCTGTGCTCACCTGGCATTCTCCTCCCTTGGTCTCTTTCTCCTCCTCTTGTAAGGACACCAGTGATCCTGATCACTTGATTACATCTGGAAGGACCCTGTTTCTAAAGAAAGTCACGTTCACAGGCACTGACGGTTAGGAGGACTTAAACATATTTTGAGGGGGGGAACACAGTGCAACCCATTATGTGCTCCTTGCACTGATGCTGGGAAGATGGTTCAGGGTTTCCTGTACCAGTGTGAGCAAGTGGGCGGTTCTTGGGAATCAGGTCCTTGGAATGAGGAGGAAACCTCAGGTGGAGGATTTATGCCTTGAAGGTCTTTTTTTCCCAGATCAGTGTTTCTCAGAGTGGGGACCCCAGACTAGCAGCATCAGCATCAGCATCAGCTGAGCACTAGTGAGAAATGTAGATTCTTAGGCCCCACTCCAGACCTCCTGAAGCAGTGACTCGGGTAGGGGCCTGCAATCTCTGCTTTAACAGGTCTTCCAGGAGATTCTGATGTACCGTGAAGTCTGAGGACTATTCTAAGTCCTTACCTTTTGTCCTCACTGTTGTACTTTCTAATGGGGTTGTCCATGGACAGTGTTAAGTATTTTGGGTTAAAGTGGAAAGTTCTTTGGTCAAGTGAGTTTAGGAAGTACTGTATTGGTCTAAGCCAAGCAAGTTCCTTGACTGGTTCTGAGCTTTTGATATGCTTTATGCACTAGACCTTGCAAATTTCCAGGAAGAGGAACAGTAGCATTTCCAAATTTCATTGGTGAAAGAATTATCCTCCCTTGAATGGAGTATCCCATTGGACTGGCATTCTGCAGAGTACACACTGGGAAAAACTGCACTCATCCACATATCAAGGCATTCAACACATTTTTATGAATCACCTTCTAGGAATCAGGCCCTGTGCTAGGGGGAATATGTCCATGAACAAGACATAGTTTCTCTCTCCATGGAACTTATAGTTGCATGCAGGAGCTGGCAAACTACAGGCTGTGGGCCAAGTCTGGCCTGCCATCTGTTTCTGTATGGCCTGCGAGCTAAGAATGGTTTTTGCATTTTTTAAATAGTTGAAAAAATTTTTAAATGAAGGATATTTTATTTATTTTAAATATGAAATTATATGAAATTCAAATTTCAATGTCCATAAATAGAATTTTATGGGAACACAACCACTCTTTGTCTGTTTACATATTGTCCATGGCCACTTTTGCTCTATAATGACAGTTGAGTAGTTGCCATAGAGACCGCACCACGTATGGCCCACAAAACCTAAAATATTTACTGTCTAATCCTTTGCAGAAACAGTTGGCCAGCCCCTAGCTGAGTGAGGCAAAGAGGCTCTGAACAAACATTTGCAGGTGCCTTGAGTGTTACAGAGGACTGCATAGAGATGGAGGTGGATGGTGCAGTAGGGAAGGCTCTCTGGAGAAAGATCTTGAGGATGAGTAGAAAGCCTAGAATATGACACGGCAGAGAGGGTTGTTGTAAGAAATTGTACCTGCAAATCCAAGAATCAGAAAAGAGGACCACCCACTGAAGGAGTGGAAGGAAGTCCAGTATGGCTGGAACATAAGGAAGGTGAGCCAAGAGTGGTTCCATATGTGACCAGATGGATGCCAGGCAAAGGCCAGACATATGAGAGCATCTGTGAAGGTCATGCTGAGGATTTTGAGTGTTACCCTAAGAACAATGGGAATGAATTGAAGAGTTTAAGCACTGGAATGATGTGAATGATCTAAACTTTGCGAGGTCTCTCTGGCTTCGATGTGGGGAACGGATGGGGGACTGTAACAAGAGTGGCAGTGCGCAGATAATTATGAAGTTTGACTGTCCATCACGGGAGAGAGAATGGGGATGGAGAGAAGTGGATTTGGGATGTGACGGCTCTTTATGACATCTATGACATTTACCCTCCCTCCTGCAGGTTCTGTGCTCTCCTTGACAACCTAAAGAAACTGTCTCCTTGGTGCTGGGCCTGCCTCCTCTTAAAGCCTTTTTATTAATCACCATGGATTATTTGTTGCACACCTGCTACATATGTATCTGGCATGGTGCCAGAGATAGAATAAGAATATATATATATGTGTGTGTATATATATATATGTGTGTGTGTGTGTGTGTGTGTGTGTATGTACACACTATATACACATATATACATATGTATATATATACACTTACTATAGAATATGTTCTACAGATAATATAACTATATTCTATATCTATAAGAATTAATAGGGTCAGGTTTCTGACCTCAAGATTCTTAGCTGGGGGAATGATGGATGTATCCACAGTGCTTGAATGTAGCGAGGGCTCATAACCAGGGGAGCAAGTAGTTCTCTTAGGGAGCAAAGAGTAAGTGTTGAGTGAACACTCATGGCAGATATTAATTTTAATTAAGAGATCTGGAGAGGCTTCATGGTGGAGGTGGCATTTAAACTGAGTCTCGAAGAACTTGTAGGAATTGGGAAGGAGGCGAGGGATAATGAATCTAACATGAGCGAAGTGATGGGTTTGTGATGGTATGAGGTGTGTACAGGGAAGGGCTGGGGGAGCAGTGCAGGGTGGTGGAAGGCTCACTCTTTGTCTGATGGCTAGGGCCCTGCCTACGTCATTTCATGACCTTCTGAAGCAAGTACAACTCATAAAACACACCCTTCCTCCCCATGACCTTGTTTATAGGCACAGCCTTTAACCTGAGCCAATAGCAACTGTTGTATCAGCAAGTCCTCTTGGAGGGTTCTAGCCCTTCCCTCCTATGGCTATTTCTGATTGCCTTTGACCTCTGCTTCTACTTCTTTCTTCTGGCTGGTGCCTGGCCCCTGGCTGTACCCCAAGACCAGTGACTTTCAATGCAGTTTGCTTGGTTCTCGGTTCTGTTGTCCCAGGCTGTGACACAGAGTCATTTGTAATCTGGTCTTCTGTCCTTTGCCAAAAGATACTTAATAAATGAGGGTGATGATGATGGGTCCCTTAAGAACAGTTTGGCTGATTTATTTTTAAAGTCTTAAAAATAGTGAAATATAACAAATATACAGAAAAGTGTAGAAACATAAAAGTACAAAATAGTGAATAATCATGACAAAATAGTTATAACCAACTTGGTCAAGAAGTAGAATACTGCCAAGTATCTCTAGAAGCTTCTCTATGTCCCTTCTCCTTGGCCAGCTTCTCACCTCTGATGTGTCAATGCTAAGAAATACTAACTGCTACCTCTGTCAGGCTCCTGGTCAGAAAAGCAGCTGTAGAAGGAGAAGAAAAACAGAGACTTGGGATTCAGACAACAATACGACCTTCCTTCCAGAGCTGCCCACACAAAGGAGGTCCCCTCTCAGGGAGTTGTAGGGGCTGGACTGACAGTTGCTGTGGAAACGTGGGGCTCGCAGGATGCCTGGTCAGGTGAGGACCACAGCGCTCAGGCAGGGGCCCCTGTCCTCATTGCTGTAGTTGGATCTGTACAGTAACAAACTTGGGAGATTTAAAAGAAGCTTCCCTTTCGTGTTATCTTCGTCCCCATGCCCGCCTGATATGACATACCATCTCCTGAGCACAGTAGATGGAGCGGAGCACTAATGGAAGGAAAACATGTTTCTTTTTGTCCAAGGGAGATTGTGGGTCCTCAGGGGAGAATGTGCAGAACTAACAACACTTCAGTAGTAGTTCATTAGCAAACCTGACATTCAGGTTACAGACATTTTTGCAGACTGCATTTTCTAACAATTGTCTTGGGCCCCCCTCTGGTTACAGTCTTATTTATAGAAGGAGGCTAGTCTGAACAGGCAAGAGAGGAAAAACCATTTCCATTGGAAGAGAAGGCTAAATGAGTTTGCCCTCTCTACCGAGAGAAAGGTGTGTGCCTTTCGAGATTTCAGTTGTTGAATCACCTTCCCCATTAGCTCCTCAATATTTATACTGGGTGCATTGCAACCAGATTTGCAAATTAAGAATAGTGGGGTGGGGGGGGAAGGGAGGGATGCTGTAGGGAGGGAGCCCCTGTGTATGCAAGTGTGTGAGCAAGACCTTTCAGTTTCCTGTTCACTTGTTTCCTATATCTAATTTCATCTTTGGGCTGGACCTGCCACTTTCTCAACTGTGCCCTGCTGACTGAGGTCTGGAGACAGGGAAAGGGTGTGGGTGCCCCCGGGGGTAGTGAGCTGCCGTGTCCAGACACTCAGTGTTCTCTGTCTGGGTGGAAAACCTCATCTGAAGCCAGACTGAATCACACCAGTTTCTAAGACATTCCTCAACCATGTTAGGCAAAAGAGTCCCCCGCTGACAAGCTGGGGTAGAAGGAAACCTGATATAATTTTGGAAAAACCTTCTTTGAGAAAGAAGGTTCTCACAGCTGCTGAGCCTCTCTCCGCCGTCCAGGGTTGGAGGGGTCCCAGGCCACAGGGAGGAAGGAGATTGATGGACCTAGGGGTGCCAAGCAGAGAGCTGAGGCTTTGCAGTGCTGGGGTGCTCACCAGTCCTCACTCCCATCAGGGATCTAGGAGAAATAGTCATCTGAACTGGTTAGAAATAGAAGTCCGCTCGCTTCTCCCCTGGCTGTTGAGTTATTGCTGTTATTTCACATTAGCAGCTGGTCCAGACTCTCTTGTATTTGGCTGCCGTGTTGGAAACCTAGATCCAGACTCGGGTTGTGGGAACTCAGGAGCATAGGAGGTTGAGGTTTCGGAGTCCAGCCCAGCTTCCTGAGGTGGGTGCGGAATCAAAGCATGAGGTGACCGGCAGCTGTGCGGAGCCCTGGACGTCTGGGCGGCCACACTGGGCAGCCGATTACATTGCTAGGTCCAGAGTGCATGGTGTGCCTGGTAACCTGGCCATCTTTCTTCCTCCCGAGGCCTTTCTGACCTGCTCGGCCTTGGTTTCCTGAATGAGGGTCATGCGACGCATTGGGAAAGGCAGTGGGGCGACCTAACTGGGACTGCTCTTTTGACCTGAAGCCAAACCCCATCCCAAGTTCTGCAGATGGAAGAGGCAGAAAGATGTTTAGTCGGTGAGAGGTCCATAGGCACAGGCTGGATTAACTCCTAAATCATGGTGGAAATTTTCCTGGACTGGGACAAATCCTTTTGTAAACAAGAACATTCATCTTTTTTTTTGACTGACGTGTCTGGTGAGGCAAGTGCCTCTCAGAAGCCCCATGACATCTGATCTTGTTTGGGATTTGGTGTTTGTATTTGAAAGTGTAGCTGCACTGGGGAGCAGCAATTCTGGAGGCAGGACTCAGTGCTGGCCTCAAGTTGGGGAGACCAGCCTGGTTTAGCCAGGATATCAGTGGTGCCCAGAAAAGGGCTTGCTTTTCCAGTACCTACTAAGCAGCGTTTTAATTTACTCAATCATTACATACCTATTAATCGCTTGCTGTATGCCTAACACTCGGCCTTGACTTCAAGTTGCTTTCAGGCTAATGGGGGCGATGGGACATACATGGATAAAAAGACAACTATGGCTCCCAGCCTGTGTCTGTCCAGTGACAAGTGAGAGGAATGGATAGTGAGCCTTGCAATTGGGACAGGGGGAGCTGTGGGGGTTGTAGGCAGGTAGAGGACTTCACTGGGCCCCTGGATTTGATTGACGGGGATGAAACCGACTGGAGAGCAATGGACTAGGTGTCCCAGGAGTAGGAACAGCTAGCACGGAGACTGGCACTAAGGAGGACCAAGTCCTCTCAGAGAAATCCAGTGAGAAAGCAAGCTCAGTGAACAGCAGGAAGGGCAGCAGACAAGCCTGAAGAGCAGGCCTTGAGGGATAACTCAAACCCCTCAAGTTCTGTGCAGCAGGCAGTGGAGACGGGGGAGGATTTTGAGATTCCAGAAAATGTGAACAGAGGGAAAACAAAACACAACAAAACCAAAACCAGAATTTGTCCAAAAATTCTTTCAGCACATCATTAAGTCCCCTCTGTGTGCTAGGCAGGTCCCGGGCTCTGAGGATGTGTGAACAAGTTGAGCCAACACCCGGGCCTCTAGGAGCTCATGCTGTCGTGGAGGCTGATAGAGAGCGAGCCCACCCATGCACGATGTTAGGTAGCGGCAGGCGTGAGGAGGAAAAGTGGGTCAAGCCAAGGGGATGGAGGTGGTCTGTCCCATTCGGGACATTGGACCGTCCCTTGGAGTGTTCACAAGTTAGTTCACTTTGTCACCTCATGTTGCTTCTGTCTGTTGACTTGGAGAACAATGTTCAGCCCCAAGCAGTTCCTCCCACCTGCAGTCTGCTGGTAAACTTCTCCCCACTTGGCCCCTGAATGGTGGCGTGGGGCCCTGGCTACGGCTGCACTGGTAGTTTTGTGCACTTCTTCCTATAGTCGTAGTGAAGCCTTCAGAAGTAGTTCAGGACCCTTCAGTATGGCCCTGAGCCCTGAAAACGAACGCATTCCCTTCTCTTCCTGCTCTCGTGACCAACCGGCACCGGCTGAGCTGAGGGACATTGTCTCTGTCCCTTGGGCCCTACCTTTCCTGGCCCTGAGGCTGTCCCTGATGGTCGTGACGGACACACCCTAAGCTCCATGTAGGGGACCGTGGCCATTATGAGCAGGGCCTCTCTGGGCCTTAACTTCCCATCTGTAGAATCAGGAGTAGGTGAGTGGTTCCTAGACTTTCCATGGGATACTCAATTAAACTTAAAAACATAGAGAATATATCACAGGGTTGCCAGGTTTTTATTTTGAGAAGCAGGGACATAAAAAAGAAACTGTCAAATGCCAGCTCTACCATCATTGTCATTTCATTAAAAGGGCATATTAATACCCAACAAAGGAGTGATGACATAATGTCAAAGAAAAGGACACTTCTTCCCTGGAGAAGAATGTTGGCTGTCTTTCACTGACATACATCATTACATTGTGCTGTTCCTTTTTATTTTCAAACTCCCTCCTGGAGCAGCACAGTCATGGGCCCAACATGTGGGACCTTGGAACCAGAGGGCCTATGAGCCAACTTCCCAGCATCCTTTGCTGTGGAGAGTGAGACCCCATACAGCCAGATCCACAGGTGGCAATGGGCTCCCTTCCTTCTCCCCTCTCAACCCTCTACTGTTTCCCTCTCAGTACCTCCTTTGTGGAAGTGGGGACATTCCAAATGGTCTCCGGCTGCTTTTCAGAAGCCAGGTGAAGGTGAGAGACAGGAAGAATCCATGACCTCACTGACCAGGTGAACCGGTCCCTCCAACATCTAAACTCCTTGTCTTTGGGAAGCATTCATTTTTTCCCCAATCATGTCCATATCCGTGTTTTGATTCACTTGTCTTCCCCTCCCCCTCCCCAATTAACCTTAGTCATAAAAGTTAACTTGACTGTGATGTGGAGATTTCTGCCTTCTTTTATGAAAATGAGCGTTTGGGATTTCCTGTGGGTCTTAGTTATGCATCGCCAGTCTGTCATGACTAGAAACTGGATTTGGCCTCCACTTTGGTGAAGTGAACAGGAATGAGGTTTGCGGTTTAGAAAATATGGATTCACATTCTGATCAGCTCTATTAGCTGTGGGACCTTGAACAGGTCGTTGGGCACTTAGCTAATAATAATAGCTGCTGTTTACTGAGCCCTCACCAACTGTTTAGCATTTATCTTGATGGCTGATCCTTACAGGTGTTCTCTTGTGGCAGGTATTTGTAAGCCTGTTTTTCCAATGAGGAAACTGAGGCTAGGATGAGGTTCCAGGTTGCACAGTGGTAAGAGGGGAAGGCTGGAGTCAGACTCTGGCTCTCAGACAACAACACTCGTGCTTCCCACACTTCTCATGCCCTCTCTCAGCCACATGGGGTTCTACATAGTCTCTTATATGAGCAGGCTTTGGGGGTGCCTGGGTGGCTCAGTCAGTTAAGCATCCGACTTCGGCTCAGGTCATGATCTCATGGTTCGTGGGTTTGAGCCCCACGTCGGGCCCTGTGCTGACAGCTCAGAGCCTAGAGCCTGCTTCAGATTCTGTGTCTCCCTCTCCCTCTGCCCCTCCCTCACTGGCACTCTGTCTCTCTCAAAAATAAATACACATTAAAAAACAATTTTGAATAGGCTGTGTTTCCTTGAAAAGGCCCTCCTCCTTCCATGACCCTAGACACTTCCTTTCTGAAGAGAAGGAATCAGACTGCACAAGTTATGAAGTTGCTTGCAACCTTGACCTCTGTAACCCTGAGATTCATTTCATTAAAAAAAAGTTTTTTTGAAGGGTTTGAGTACTCTCCTTGAAGCAAGAAGTCATGCTAGATTGCCTTCCTATAAAATGCAAGATTCTTCCTACAAAAAAAAAAAAAAAAGGATTTATATTGAGCTCATGGTCCTCACTGGGATTTGTAAGGTTGTTGTGCTAACCTCAGACCTTCAGAGAGCTTCAGTGCCTCAGTTTCTCATTTTCTTTCTTCTTCTTCTTTTTTTTTTTTAACATCTATTTATTTTTGAGAGACAGAGAGACAGAACATGAGCAGGGGAGAGGCAGAGAGGGAGGCACAGAATCCCAAGCAGGCTCCAGGCTCTGAACTGTCAGCAAAGGGCCTGACGTGGGGCTCGAACCCACAAACCATGAGATCATGACCTGAGCCAAAGTCAGACGCTTAACTGACTGAGCCACCCAGGTGCCCCTCAGTTTCTCATTTTCAAAATGGGGATAATAGTGTCTAACCTACAATCATGTTAATAGGGTTAACCAAGACACTACCTTCAGAAAATTACCTTTATTATTAATCCTTCTGAACTTCTAGCCCTGCCTCAGACTTTCCGGGTGTGATTACAAATTATTCCTCAACTAAAACACGTGTCATTTTTGTCTTCCGACTGGGCCCCTGTGACAATTTTCTTGTCTGGATGGTGAATGAGCCATTCTCCCATTCTGCCTTGCAGACTAGAAGTTCGGTGGCCATGTCTTTGCAGGTGCATGCACTGACTTGGGCCCAGCCTGGGTCAGTCTGGCTGAGGGATCAGAGCTGGGGTCTCTGCTAACACAATTCCAAGTCTCTGAGGTCCCAGTAGTGAACTCTGGGCTATCACATATGTTGTCATTTTGTTAAGCTAATTGAAGGAGAAGGAGATCGTTAGTCTGCATGTATGGTGTAGTGGCTGAGATATAAAGTTAGGGGTTGACTTATTGATTTTTAAGCAGCTAGTGTGGCCATTTGAGAACATATCACACCATGGGACATTATGTCTAATGGGTCCTTCTGTTCCCAGGTTGGAACCCCCTTCTCTGGGCCATTTCTCCAACTCCCTATCCGTATATGGCATGACCAGATTTAGATGTCTGAGGTACAAAATTTTGTTAGTTAGAAGCCACCGGGTGTAAGATGATAGTTTCAGTAGTAGTAATAAACAGCATTTTAGGAGGAGATCCCATCTCTTTGTACATTTTGCCTATCCTGAGGCAACAAGGAGTAGAGGAAAAACATGGCTTTTAGTCTTAGAGTGAACTGGATTTAAATTTCCGTGCTGCCACTTAGGAGATGAGTGATCTTGGAAATTACTCAACCTCTCTAAGTCTTATGACATTCCTACCTTGCAGGCGTATTGTGAGGATTAAATAAGATGGTGTAAAACCGTCAGTAGAGAACATGGCCTGTAGATGCAGGAGGGAACCAAGGACTTCCTGAGGGCCAGCTGAGCCCCCTCAGTGCCTGGGAGACTGGCGAGCATTACAGTGTTCTCCTGACAGGAGCCAGCAAGGGCCCCAGGCTCCCCCAGCACTTCATATTCAGGGACTCATGCAAGGGAGGGGCTGACAATCCAGACCTCAAGGTCAGGCGGTTTGCAAGAAGACAGAGCCTCGGGGAGTGTTTACACAGCCCCTTTGAATTCGAGACAAAGAAACCTGAGGCACAAAGATGGTAAGTGCCTTGTTAAAGGTCACCTAGCCTTTTTCTTCTGTCACCTTTTTCTCCCACAAAGACCTATGAGGAGCAGTTATTCACACACAGCCCAGGGGACTCCTAGGAGTGAGAAACTGAACAGTGCACCCAGGTAGCAGTAGCTAAAAATGCCTGTGATGAACAAGTGTCTTATGACCAGCAGAGAGACCCAGTAAACTCGGATGGTTTTCTGACATCTCAGAGCACTTGGCTTTGTCCAGCCTTCTTTTTAAGCTCCTGTGACCTGCGTCTGTGGGCACTGTATGCCTTCCCTAGAGGTGTAGCCTGTCGTTAGCAAGTGTAATAGCTGCTGGGTAGGCTCATCTGGCATGCGTGTGGGTCCTCCTGCCCCTGTGGGCTCCCGGGGGATGGATGGGGAGGCTGTGAGGTGCGGGGACGCTCTGAGCTGCAAGGAAGGAGTGTGATAATAGGAACTTCTCCAGGGTAGACACCAGTCTCGCTGCCTCCTCACACCAGCTCCAGGTGGGGCCCAGATCCTCTGCTGCCCTGTTGCCCCCACCCCTACGTGTCGGGGCTACCCCCTCTCTGTGCTGCAGAGCAGTGCACTCCTCCTTTTCCTTTCTCTGCAGAGCTCTCACCATGAAAATCCCAGCTGGTGGTGCCCACATTATGCTTTATTTGCCTGAGCTGCTTTAGGTAATCGGCCTAATCCCTAATACATAGGATTATCAGTACCTGAGAGAATCCCTTGCTGGGCCACACACCCAGGATGTAAAGGAGGCTGCTGGAGGGATTTCCTGTGGGCCTGTTTGGAACAAGCAGGGGTGTCTGGAGGACCATTCCCCAATGTTTAGGCCTGAGGCAGAGGAGCCAGTAGCCTGCATGGAGGTACCGCTAGCCCCGTGGGTTTACAGATACTAAAGTTCAAGCATTTCTGGGTCTTAGGCCAAACTGTGCCCCGGAATGTCATAATCATTGCCACAAAATAAAGCATTTTTTAAGAGCTAAAATGGGCCTATGGATTTTGACTCAGTGGATTTCAAACTTTTTTTTTTCCCCCACAGAAAACCACTTCATTCAGACCCAGTCTAGCATGGCTCAATGCAGAGATGCTTGGATTTTCACGGGGGCCGTAGCCTTGCCTCCTCTACCCTCCTTTGCTAACCTTCTAAGGCGTCTCACAGGTTATGCGATGCTGGACCCCAACGAACAGAAAACTATGGGCTTATTGCTCCCTCTCATTTCTCATTTGAGGGCTCTGCTCAGAGAGGTTGGATGACTGGCCAAGGCCACACAGCCTATTCCTGGAAAAGCTGGGGCTAGAATGCCAGCTTCCTAACTTGCAGCCCAGAGCTCTTCTCCTGCCACCATTCCTCTAGTGAGAGAGAAAGACTCTTGTGCTCAGCTGAGGGCAGCTGCATGCAGGGCTGCTGGGTCAGTTTTGAGGACAAGAGGGTGCAGGAGAGGTGGGGAGCTGCCACTGGAGACGGGGTGAGGGTTGGGGTTCCAGGTGGATGAAAGGGATAGTTCAGGAGCAGAATCCTTCAGTATAGGCTCCCGGAAATGGGTTTCTGATGATGACCGGGGAAACGTGAAGAAGAGTGGGACTCAGAGTGAGACCCAGAGAGAGGACAGACAGAGGTTTCTGGATCCTTTCTTCCCCCACAGCCCTGTGGAAGTTGAACATCCAGGAAATAGCCTGTGGCTCAAGACTCTGGGCAGGGGGTGCAGCTATGGGACTTCGAGGGATGGGGCTGGCTCCCGTCCCTGCAGTGTCCCCCGATTCCCTGTCACACCCCAGAGGTGCCTCAGGCCCTGCAGGACTCCTTGAGGATTTGCCCGCTGAGGCCCTCCAAGGATGCAGAAGCACCTGGGAAGCTTTATCTCCACCTTCAGCCACATCTGCATAGGACACCTTAGTGCTTAGGAGGAAGGCTTCACGGCCTGTCAGCTGGCCATGTTCATTTCCAGTTGGATGCATTGCTCTGTGAAGGGTGATTTATGTCTCCAAGCTGGTTCTTGGCCAAGAAAGGAACCATGTTTCTCTGTCCTTGATTTCATCACCCTCTCAAGGCATGGGGACCTTGAAGAAGGGTCTCTGCGGTACCCGTGGTACCCGGAAGTGGGGTGAATCGAGTGCTCAGAATGGTAATAAACCCTTCATGGGCACTTTGCAGTAGTCCATAACCCTTCTGCACACATCATCCCCTTCACTCCTCACGCTGTCCCTGGAAGGACGTCAGGACAGGTACTCGCCTCTTTGTGGTGTCAGACAGCTGGGTTACAATTCTGACTGTGTCTTCCTGGGCCAGCCACTCATCCCCTCCTCTGCTGCCAGTGCATTCCTGCCTGCGCCATAGAGTTACTGCAGTGGCGCTCAGCGGCAGTGGCCCGTGTTAGTGTCGTTACCCCTCGTTAGTAATACCACCCGTTCCAGATGCTATGCGGGCCTGGAGCCGACTTCCCATTTGCTGCAGCTGTCCTTCTTCCCTCCCTCTTCCCTTCCTTCCTGAACCCTTGGCTCCTGTCTCTCACCCACATGGAGCAGGTGCTTACTCAGAGCTCACAATGCTCCACCGTTGAGGACAGGGCAGTGGACAAAAGAAATGTGAAGTGTTTCCCTTGTGGAGCTTATAGACCATAAGGGACGATCGAAGTCGGCAGGCTAGCAGATAGTGTATAAACGCTCTGAGGAGGAATAGAGCAAGGGTGGGGGTGGTCAGGGTGGGAAGTGTGTCATTTTCAGTAATTACCTCTCAGTAATAAGGTGACAATGACCTGAGAATGGCGAGGGAAGCAGCCAAGGGGCTATCTAGGGGGGGGGGGGGGGGAGCAGCCTGGAACATTCTGGAAGCACAAGGAGGCTGACTGGGCTGGAGTGAGTGAGTGAGTGGGAGACTAGGAGGGTGGTGGGAGGCGCGGACAGATTGGGTGCGTTGGACTGTGTTAGGCTGTGACTTATCCTCCCAAGTGGGACGAGGAGCCACAGGAGGGTGTCGGCACAGCCGCAACATAATCTGACTTACATTTTAAAGAGTAGTTTTCCTACCAGATGATCACCGTTTAAGCAACTTCCCAGATCTGGGATGAGGAGCCTGTGTCCAAAGAACCCAGATGAAATCAAACTCGAGACAGACGTGGGCCTACTGGGGGCAGTCCCAGCAGGAGCCGGAAGGGAACTCTGGATTCCTCCCAGCAGCTGACCCCCATCCCTTCTGTAGTCACGCAGCAGGTGTGGTGCCCAGGGTGGCCTGACCTGGCTCCGCCTGACAGGTGTGGGTACGAGTGTACCTGGGGTGAGTGAGCCCGGCCAGGTGGGAGCAGGTGTGATGTGTCTCACAGGAGGGTGTGGCCAGCACAGTGGGCCACCTGGCAGGACCTGGCAATTGCAACATCCTGTTGGGGCTCAGGGAGATAATGGGGGCCCTGCCCTGCAAGATGCATCTGGGTGGGGATCTGACAGCTGAGCCATGGGCTCTGTGAGGCCTGGCTTTGGGGTGTGGAAGCCCTTTCTCCAGAGCAGCATTGCTTCCTGCCCAGGAGCAGAGAACAGTGATGCCACCATCGCCCATCCCACTCAGTGCTTTCAGAAAGTGCTATGCTCCACCTTATCAGATTGCAAGGCAGCACTCATTGCTGTTTACAGAAGAGGCTCTTAGAAATGGACTGACTTGTCCAAGGCCATCCAGAAAAACCAGACTTGGATTTGAGTATTTTGATCCTCGGAGCTCTTCCTACCACACCACAAACCCAAAGTTTGCAGTATACTGGGTCCAATTCAGGAAGGAGGAGAGACACAGAGGGGACCTAGATTTGAGGACTGGGGGCTGTGGGGTCCTGGGATTAGAACAAGCTTGCTCTCCAGTGAGGGGCCAGGGCTGCCCCCATTGCTGGGGAAAGCCAGGCCCTTTGAAGACAAGAAAGGTTGCTTCCTACCATGGCCCCTGACTCAAAGCCTGGACCAGTCGTTTCTGCCAGTGCTAGGAACACCCGAACGCCAAGCTGCAGGCTGGTGCATCAGAGGGGTGTGCTAGGGAGTGGCTGGTTCCTTTAGGCTACACTTGGGAGGAAGAATCATCTTGTCCAGGAGGCAACAAGCATGAGAGCCACAGAGCCGCTGGGGCTTCACTTTTGGCTGGGCTAGGTGGGACCGGGCATGTTGCTTCCTCTCCAGCCACCCCCCACCCCCGTGTTCCCATCTGTATAGTGAGCGGGGTTGGCATGCGAAGGGATTGCCGAGGTCCCTTCTCAGGTTTCCGTCTTTGAGCGTATGATTCAGAAGCAATGCCTAAATATCCAGCAGATATGTGCTCTGTATAGTGAGCACCAGGGGCCTGCGGTCCAGTCAGGCCCTTGGCCACAGGTGACACAGGAGGTGTGAGACCCGTGAGAGGCTGCCTGTGTGAGCAGGCGGGAGGAGGGGACTGCCGGCCACTGTGCTCTCCAGTGTACCCCCAGACCCCTGTACCTGCACTCTTGCCCGCTAGCCCTCTTCGTCCTCCGGGCTGGGCACTGAGATTAGATGTTGTCCTGTGCTGTCTGCAGGGGGTAGCGTGGCTTGTTTTACGTAAGACTTTGGTGGAGACAGAAGGCAGGGCTGGAGGGAAGAGTGGCCTCCAAAGCAAGATTGAACTCCTTTCTCAAGGGGTTGGCTGTTGCTGGATCTGTAGCTTTCAGGACATGCCCGCAGGCCCTACCTACTCACAGTCTCTTCAGAAAATCTATGGTGTCCTGTCTGAGGCAAGGGTAGCTGGAGCCTGTAACTTGTGGGGTCTCTCTCTCTCTCTCTCTCTCTCTCTCTCTCTCACACACACACACACACACACACACACACACACACACACCCAGGGGTGCACACACACAGGATGAGTGGGGATCAGGGTCAGATTGCTCTTGATGCTCAGGGAAGCCTGCCCGACCCTGCTCAGGTGTCTTCCCTGAAGGGTAGCTGGGTCCTTCTCTGCAGTGGGAAGTGGAAGGTTTGATGGATGCCCACTTTGCCGTTCAGAACAAAGGGCTGCCCCCCACCCCCCCGCCACGCCAGCAATGTCCTGGGGACATTGGAGACAGAGTGATGTCCTGGGACCCAAGCGGCAGCCTCCCTCTGGCCCTCAGTCTCCTCATCTCCAATGGGAGGCTGATCTGAAGGAGTTCAGAATCAGAAGGGATCTAAGAATCTAAGAGGTCACTTGGTCCAGGGCTCACTCTATGTAGGAATCCCTGCCCCTGCTGCCCTGGGGGGACGCCACACAACTCCTGATGGAACCCCTCCAGAAGTCATGCTGCCTTCCTTCCCAGGGGCCCATTGCCTCATTGAATAGTCATAGCTGTTAGAACCTACACGCGTTTATCCTCTGTTCTGTAATTATTTGTTAAGGTTCCTCTCTGGGTCAGTGTCCCCACCTAGTAGATTATTAGCGTCCCTCTCAGGGCCACCAATCAATGAAGTGGTGCCGTTTTAGCTGAATATCCTTGGAGGCCAGTCCCATCCGTGGGTGCTGTCTGGGCAACTGTTACTGCCTAGCACCATACCACATGCTGTGTATTGTCTGTCTCACGTAAGCTTTGGCACCACCTGGATGGGGCCAGTGTGCCTGTCCCCATTGTATATGGAGGCGGCAAGGTTCATCAGTTACCATGCCCATGGTAGCCAGCTTGTAAGTGGCAGAGTTGATCAAGTCCTCTCAAGCTCTGTGTCTTCTGCTAAGAAATACCTGCTCTCAGTTACCCTGTCTGTAAAATGGGGATATTTCACCTGCCTGTTGGATTTATTATAAGCCCTAAGCAAATCGTATATGGAAAGCACTAAAGTTTTAGTTGCTGGCACCCAGTTCTGGCTTGATAAATGGTGGCCAGTGACTATGATACCGGGCACTGTCCCTTCCTGTTTCTTCCCTGCTGTGTGTCTCCACAAGGATACAGCCTCCTCCCTGGGCCTCTACCCTCTTTTCTCCAGAGCATGGGGCTGTACCTGCTCCCAGCAAGGAATGCTTTGGCCAAAGTAAGGTCAGAGGTGGCGGGGGCCTTTCCCCCAGGCCAAGCATGGCTAACCTGGCCGGCTGGCAGTGCCTTTGCAGAGCTGCAGCGTCCTCGCTGTCCTGCCACTGCCCTAGTCCTGCCTCCCACACGTGGTAATTAAGCCCACAGCATCTAGTGTAAGCAAATAATAACAAGGGCATTATCTTTCTTTAGTCTCTGTTTGTCCTTGCCTATCATAAAGTAATTAAAATAATGAATGCCTTGTAAAACAATAGTTAAGAGGGCTGGCAAAGGGCATCATGTGCAATATACGTCTTGCGCTCTCAATTATTGATGCGTTGAAACCACTGTGACTGGGGAAGACTCCCTGCCTGCCGGCCCTTTTCCCGCAGGTTCTCTCCGCCAAGGTCCGAAGGCCTGCGGGGTGGCTGTGGGCCCTGAGGCTCCAGGGCTGAGGAGCAGCCTGTGGCCACGGACCAGCTTTGACACATTGCCGGGGGGCACTGCTCAGAGGGAGACGCAGGAGCCTCTGATTGGAGGGCTTTGCCCTGTCCCGACCTCTCCCTTGTCCACCCACATTCTCCAGTTCTGAAAGAAGCAGGTGGTTCTGTCCTGGGTGAAGGGGGAGGCTGGGAAAGATCCATGTCCCATTTTAGATCAGGGCAGGGATGATTAAGCCATGCCGGCACGATTAGGAACAGTGGTTCTCCAAGTGGGGTTCCCAGAGTGGGGTGCCAGACTGGCAGCATCAGTGTTCTCTGGGAACTTTTTAGAAATGCAGTTCTGGCATGGGGCCCAGTACTCTGTTTTAACAAGGCCTCCGGGTGGTTCTGATGCCCACTTGAACTTGAGAAGCACTGCTTTAGAGTGTCGTGGCTCAAGGAGAGGCGGGAGGACTAATGAACTGAAAGTGTGTTGTGTGCATCTATGGGGCAGGCCCTCTTGTCCCCATCTTACGGGGGGCGGGGGGGTCCCATGCGCAGGAGAGCTGAAACTACACCTTCAGTTGCTAAGGCTTTTAGTGAGGGCCCCTGGGTCGGGACCATTGTCATTTCCAGAACACCCACTTGTGCATAATTTCCACATAGTCAAGACATAGGGTCCTAACAGGCCACTGAGATTGGCTCAGGCAGCAGACTCCACAGATGTCAGTAGGTGGCCCCAAATATGCCTACCCTGTGACTCTCTTACTACAGCCTCCTCTTAGACGATTCTAGCTCCCTGGGGCCGAATATACTTGGAAATGCAACATGAGCACCCAGTGGTGCTGATGCTTCTTCTGGCTTCCCGCTTCCCTGAGCCACGGGAGGCCGGAAGGGGAGAACCCTGTGTCAGGAGCAGCTTCCTGCCTGCCTGCAAGTCCCCAAGAGGATGAGTCATCCCATGCCTCTCAGCTCTCCTTTCCTCACTCGCCCCATCCCCACTCACTGCAGACAAAGGTTTTCACCTCTCCCTTGGTTTCTCTCCTGTGCTCCAACTCACAATGTCCCCAGGGTCTGTTTGCCTTCAAGATTAATTCCGTTTTTAAATTTTATAAAAGTTTATTTATTTATTTATTTATTTATTTAGAGAGCTGGCAGTGGGGATGGGCAGAGAGAGGAAGAGAGAGGGAGAAAGAATCCCAAATGCATGGAGCCCGATTCAGGCTCAAACTCACGTTCTGTGAGATCGATCATAACGTGAGCCAAAATCAAGAGTCAGACGCTTAACCAACTGAGCCACCCAGGCGCCTCTTGAAAATTAATTCAAAGGTTTTAAATGGTGAATATAATTTGCTGGTATCTTTTTATACATCTGTACCTGCAGAAATGATATCAGTGGGTATTTGAGCAGGGGGGCCCATTTAAATTTAAATTTAAAATTTATATAACCAGTGTGTTTAGTATAACCATGTGCCATGTAAAAAATACGTTGTCTATCTGAAATTCAAATTTCTCTAGGTGTCCTGTATTTTGTTTGGTAGTCCTAAGCACATTGAAGGTCTGGCTCTTATAACCCTTTGTATTTATTCATTCCTGTTTATAGAGCCACCTATATGCAAGGCACACTTTTAGGCACTCAAGGTACAGCATTTGGTAGGGGAGGCAGACTGTAAGTAAAAAAATAAAACCGAAAGGTGGTGCTGTTGGAAGGAAGGTGGGAATTAAAATTTTCTTTAATGTTTATTTACTTTTGAAGGAGAGAGGGAGAGGGAGAGAGATAGAGAGAGAGAGAGAGAGAGAGAGAGAGACAGAGTGCTAGTGGTGGAGGGGCAGAGAGAGAGAGAGAATCTGAAGCAGGCTCTAGGCTCTGAGCTGTCAGCATAGAGCCTGATGTGGGGCTCAAACCCACCAGCTGTGAGATCATGACCTGAGCCGAAGTTAGATGCTTAACAGACTGAGCCACCAGGTGCCCCATAGGGTTGGAATTTTCAAAAGGTTGCCAGAGAAGATTTCACTGAAAGGTGGTATTTGAGCAAAGACTTGAGGGAAGTGAGGGAGTAAGCCGTGACCTTCTGTGGGAGAAGAGTGTTTTAGGCAAAGGCACATTGTATACAAAAGTGTGCAGTTTAGGGCCCCATGTGGGGCTCGGTTATCTGAAGAGGTCAGCCTTGTTTCCTCAAGCATGTTTTTAGCCACGAAGGGAGATTTATTCTCTTTTGTAATTAAAAAGGTCTGCGGGCACCTGGGTGGCTCAGTCAGTTGAGCGTCCGACTTTGGCTTAGGTCATGATCTCGTGGTTTGTGAGTTTGAGCTCCACATCAGGCTCACTGCTGTCAGTGAGGAGCCTGCTTTGGGTCCTCTGTCCCCCTCTCTCTCTGCCCTTCTCCCACTTGTGCTCTCTCGGAAATAAATAAAACATTTTTTTAAAATTTTTTTTTAACGTTTATTTTATTTTTTGAGACAGAGGGAGACAGAGCATGAACGGGGGAGGGTCAGAGAGAGGGAGACACAGAATCTGAAACAGGCTCCAGGCTCTGAGCGGTCAGCACAGAGCCCGACGCGGGGCTCGAACTCACGGACCGCGAGATCATGCCCTGAGCCGAAGTCGGCCGCTCAACCGACTGAGCCACCCAGGCGCCCCGGAAATAAATAAAACATTTTAAAAAGTTATTGAAAAAGGTCTTATGTGGATTTCAGACACAGCTGGATTCAGGTGTTCAAATGATGACACCAGTATTCTATCACTTCTCCTAGGTTCCTCTGTGGTGGCTTCATTCTCAGGGAAGGGTTGCCTTTCCTGTTCTTTCCAGCAAAAGTCCCAGGCTTGAATTGTATTGGGTTGGCATGGGTAATGTGACCATCACTGGCTCAATCTCTGTTTCCTGAGGGATGGAATGGAGTCTCCATTCCTGGGACAAGCGTGGGCCTTCAGTTCCTTTTGAACTATATGGATTGAGATGAGCAAATGGAGATTTCCTTCAGAAAGACAGGGTGCTCCTGTGAGGACGGTATGAATGGTGGGCGGCATGCCAACCTCGCCTCCTTGTAGTCACTCCATGACCCTAGACAGGATGCTCTCCCTACTGAACTTAGTGGTTGTTTCTTTAAAGGGGAAAGAGAATAATTTCATTCTTCTTTCTTTCACAAAGATATTTTAAAAGAAAATAAAGAAAAGATTCTTTTAAAAAAGATTAAGAAGAAAACCAAAGCCATAGTCTATCCCACCTCCTCGCCCCTTGTACCTTCAAGCCGGCATCCACGTCAGCCAGGACCTTTCCAACTTTGATTCTTTTGGGTAGGTTGTGTTTACTAAATCCAGTTGGTTCCTGTTCTCAATCCTGTTCTCTCTGTTGCCAGGAGGCCCAGAAGATTAACAATGGCTCGAGCCAGGCGGATGGCACTCTCAAGCCAGTGGACGAAAAAGAGGAGGCAGTGGCAGCCGAGGTCGGCTGGATGACCTCTGTGAAGGACTGGGCGGGGGTGATGATATCTGCCCAGACACTGACTGGCAGAGTCCTGGTGAGTCCCCAACACCTTCCTTCTCAGGGAGGCCTGCTGTCTGGTGTATGATCCTACCATGTTTCCCAAGTCTTCTGTAAGCTACCCATTATTGGGGAATGGGGGTGAACAGCGGGTCATGGAGTAGAGGCTGGTTCTCTGTGCACGTAAGCCAGAGGTATGAGGGAGGATCTGTAGAGTGGGCCAGCACCTGGGGTGAAGGGGGTATGTTGGGGAGGATGTAGGGCATTTCCTCTGCCAGCAGAGTAGGTGTATGCATGCACACATACACCATGTACACACACACATACATACACACACACATACACACCTTGATAATCCTGGAGAGGAGAAGGGAGTCAAAGAAATTTGTGCTCAAAATTCCACAAAGAACCCATAAATGATAAATGCCAGGATCCATAGAGTTCTCAGCACGTGCCCATTGGCTCTGTCGGGTCTGCTCTGGGTCAGAAGTTTCCCTGAGAAGGATGTTGCATTCCAAATGATTTCTTATTACAATTCTGGAAGCTGTTTTGTATGGGCTGCCCTTCCTGGGCCTGAAGCTGGGGCTTGGTCAAGACTAATTTGACTCAAAGAATGAATGGGAATGTCCTGACAGATAGGTGAACCAAAGATAAGACAGGGCCATTGGAAAATAGGTGCCACACCCAAGGTGTTTCATGGTGAGAGCTCGGTGAGGAGGTGGCGATAGATGTGGGGAGATGGTAGAAGTTTCACCAGAAACTTCTGGATTCGTCAGAATCCTTCTTGGGGACAACTCTACATCATGTTTGGGATGACTATGTCACAAACCGTTTGAGGAAGGGACCATGACACTGAATGTCATGCTCGCATCACAAAGGTGGTGGCCAAACAGCCGTCAAGGAGGACAGGGTTCTGTTAACTGAGGGAGCTTTTGGGAGCAGAGCTTTCTGGAAAGTCCAGAAGCTGTGGCTGATGTTGATTGCTGGCACCATAGAAATGGGAGAGGTTTAAAGCTGTGGTTCTGGAGAGGAGGAGAGGGAAACTGACGAGGCCAGATGCTGCATGGAAGAGGACCTCCCGGGTCGGTGGGACCCAGGAGAGACCGGGTGGCACGGAGCATCTAATGTGAGATTGTAGGTCGCTTGTCGCAGGCTCTGCTCCATTACCAGCCTCCTCACCTCCCTGCACAGTCTTCTTCAGCAAAGGCTCCATTGCTGTTTCGTGCTTGTGTATGAGTGGATTCTGTGTGGGAAGCTGACGGAGGGTGAGTTCTGGGTCTGGGCATTCATGGGGAAAGAAATGCAGGCAGTGCATGCTCTACCTGTGGTGGTGATGGTGGGTGAGGAACAGCAGACAATTTGGTTGCACAAATGTGACGCCTGTCGCTTCTGCATGGCCACTGTCGACAGCTCTAATTTTCTCCATCGGCATCAGCCGAGAGTTACCAGAATGACTTGGCTAGGCGTTTTTTGCGGCCCCGTGGAAAACAAGGAATGATCTACTTCCATTGCACCGTGGATGGAAGTTATTGAAGGAATGTGTGGAGGAGAAATGCTGAGTACGAGCATTGTGTGGGTGTGCGTAGGGGGCGCTGAGTGTGGGGACACAGGGGCCATCAAGAAAGCCTCGTGGCACTTCACCGGGTGGAGCCTTTGAGCTAAAACTTCCATTTCAAGATGAACTGAGCACATGCTTGATGACAGAGAAGATATCTGAGATGGAAGCATCCCTGAGCTTGAAAATAAGAAAGGGACCACTTAGTGGGCCAGAAGCGGAGAATACCTAAATAATACATAATAAAACAGAGAACATTTGAGATGAGCATTGAACTGTGAGCTAGCATCATGAATGTCTACACAGTAGAGGGGGTCATCCCAGAGTGAGGGAACAGTGGCAGCAGAGAAAGGGCGCAGAGCATGGAGGGAGCGAGGCCCAGGCGGCGAACAAGGAGGCACCTGAGGGGATAGAAGACCCGGAAGATGGGCTGGTGGCAGCTTGTCAGATCTTCAAATGCCCAGCCAAAGAATGCGGACTGAATTTTGTAGGAAAAGGAGATTTTGAGGGAGGGGCATCATGACTGGTGGTTGTGCCGAGAGAAACACAAGGAGACAAAGTTGGGAGCAGATTGGTGAGGCGGGAGCGCGACGTGCTAGGATCCGTCAGGACAGTGAGCTACCCCGCTGGGACAGGCCGTGAGCAGATGACCACAGGGGACCCGCCGCAGCCAGGTCTGAATGAGCACCACGCGGTGCAGGCAGGTGGGTGGATGTGGGTGGTGCTAGGGAAGCAGAACTAAGAGGCCAAGGGCACCAGTAGCCATGTTGATGCTACCGCTCATGGTAACGTTATCAAGAGCCTCCCGTGAGCCAGGCACTGTGTGAGGCGCTATGCATTACGATCAGGTTGAAGGGCAAGGGCCATGTTGTATTTGTTCGGTCTCTCCCATTTTGCTGTTGTGTTGTCGGGGTTCATTACAAGGAAGCAAGCAAGCGGGTCTTATCGATGAATTTGTCTCCAGTTTGCAGTTGAGGAACCTAAAGCATAGGAAGGGCAGTAACTCGCCGAAGAGCATGCAGGCTTGAGTGACACAGCCAGGCTCGTACCTGCAGGCCTCTGGACTCCCCGTCTAGTGCTCTTTCTGTGTCATTACTTCCCAGGCAAAGATAATGCCTCTTCTTTTTCTAAGCCACTGTCAGCTGTCGCTTTGGCTGTGACATTTTGACATTACTGTCTGAGCCAGTTAGATCCTGAGGCTGTTTGGCCTGATTCTCTTAACATTTGCATGGACAAGCACAGTCTGCCTACGCCTCTTTGCCCCTGATGCCAGCTGCCCTCTGAAGGTCTCCTTGGAGAAAATCCTGTCCGGGCTGTTCTGGCTCCATCATAGCAGGCCTGGTCCCGCTGCACAAAGAGAGCAGGCGTCTTGGTGCCTTCGGAACAGGCCTCTCCTTGAGGAGAAGGCGGGTGTCTGCTCTGAGTAGGGAGCAGATTTCACATAGAAGTTTCAGTGTGCACGAGAAAGCATCTCTGTCTGTTCCGAACCCAAAGCTGTGTTTGTCTTGAGCTGTCCAAATGTTTATCCTTGCAACAATGGGATTAAAGCAAGACTAGACACCCAGCTGTTCAGAATTTCCCTGTTTAATGTTTAATTTTTTTTGACACCTGGCACAGGAGTTTGGCTGCCACACGTGGGCCCCTTTCTTACCTGTCTCATTGTCACAGGTGAGAGTCTCAAAGCTAGGCATTTGTGGGTAAGGCCCAGGTTGGGGAAGATTCTCCAGACGACCCCAGCACATCTATTGACTCACCTGCTGTCTGAGATCTCTCAGACGAGCACACCATTCATTCAGTGAGTGCTTATTTCTGACCTGCCCCAGACACTATTCTAGGCCCTGGGCATAGGGGATGAGTAACAGAGATCTAGGGGGTGAACTATTTGTATCGATAGACTAGATATAAAGTTGTTGAGCTCAGTGTGAATAAGAATAAATGATAGTCACCACTCCCCAATGCTTTTTATGGTTCACACCTGGAGCTTCAGCATTGGGGCTGGGAATAGCCTGCCTGGTTCTCCTGCCGTGGTAGTCAGGCTTAGCTTCATAAAAATAGCAAGACTGGACAGAGTCTTGGAGCACATGGCTGAGGGGTTCTGCATCAAAGTGGACACCAGGCTGGCAAGGGTTACTGCTTCCTTTATCTTTCAAATTTTTTTAAATGTTTATTTTTGAGAGAGAGACAGAGACAGAGACAGAGAGCAAGCAAGGGAGGGGCAGAGGGAGAGGGAGACACAGAATCCAAAGCAGGCTCCAGGCTCTGAGCTGTCAGCACAGAGCCCAACGTGGGGCTCAAACTCACCGACTGTGAAATCATGACCTGAGCCAAAGTTGGACGCTTAACCGACTGAGCCACCCAAGTGCCTCTCCTTTATCTTTTTTAAAAATTAAAAATATTTATTATTTTCTGGCTATAAAAAGGATGCATGCTTATTTCAGAACTGGGGAGTATATTGGAAGAATTGGTGACAAAGTCCACTTTGGGACTTGGGGTTGGCCCACACTGAGGGGCATTTCAGGGGCAGTAAATGCCATGGAGGTAACTCCTAGCTGTTTGGGCGTTGCTGGGACTTTGTTCACTCCATGTCATGTTTTCCCTTGTATGCACAGACTCCGGGGATAAGTGGTTCTCTGTGCTGGGGATTGCTGTGGTCTTCCTGCGGACCTTCAGTGAACATGGAGTTGGGAAAGGGATCATGGCCCTCTCCTTGTAGTGGCTGCTGTGAGCCACGTTCGTGGCCCACTGAAAACACACAGCATCTCAGGATTTACATTCCATGTGTTCACATCCCCTGGACTTCACGTCTGTGTCTCTTTGCTCATTTCCCCTTTGTCCTGATTTCCTTATTCTCTCCTATTCAGACTTTACATGTATGTGGCTATGTACTCCATTACAGTTTTGTGAGCTAAATGAAATCTTTCTAAGAATAAGGCAGTACATTTAAGTAAAGAGGGCAAGAAACAGAGTAGGCTTTTCTATTGTTTGGTTGTACTTTATAAAATCATTAGCAAAAATCAATATTAGAGACAGTCTACTTCAGGGTTGGTAAGGTGTTCAGTCAAGGGCCAGATAGTAAAGATTTTAGGCTTTGCAGACCACAGGGACTCTGTCACAACTACTCAACTCTGCCATTGTAATTTGAAAGCAGCTATGGACAATACATGAGTGTGACTGTGTTCCGATGAAACTTTACAAAAACAGGCGGTGGGCCAGATCCTTTTTCATAGTCACAGGTTTCCGATCATGGTCTATTCAATTCCTTATTTAATAAATAAAGAAATTGAAAGGCAGAAATTGGAAGAACTTCCTTAGGAAGGACTTTTCTCAGGTAATACAGCACAGGAGTGACAGTCCCAGAGAACCCATTTGTAATGAGAAAAGTTACAGACACACAGATACACCCATGGCTAAATGTGGACACACACATACACTCACCCCACCTCTGTTAAACATCTTGTATCCGAATATTCATATTAATTTCTACATTGATCTCAGAGAGGCTATCTCCCTAAGAAAAAACTATGCATCATGGCCAAGCATGGCCTCACCTCTAGGTGTGAGCCGTAGTATCTACGTTGCCTGCACCGGACCTCAGTCCCTTTACACGGTCACTGCTTTGTGCTTCTCTTTAAAGACTACTTTTGCCCATACAATCATCAGCTCCTTGAGCAAAGATAGAACTCTTAGAATTCACTCTGTTTGGCTATTTTCCCCCTATTTCCCATGCCACTACATTTAAATATTCCTCCGGGAAACATGTAAATCGAATCCATGAACTGAGAAGATAGGCTATACTTGCTTTACCGTCTTTGGGATGATTTATTGAAGAAAGAGAAAGAAAAACACCAGTCTTTTCCTTTATCTTCCCCCAAACATCGCATGTGTGTGCATTTTACATTAACATTATATACGTAGGCTGGGCCGTCCATCTTTATCTCCTAGAGCCCAAAAGAAAATAACTACATCTTTCAAATAGAAATAATCCTATTGGTTTAATAGAGTTAAATAGACACGTTCTCTGCAGTGCCATTTGCACATGAAATTGGACTAGTTGAACAAAATGGGGGTGCGCACTGGCATACGCTTAATCGAATATGTGACATTTATTGCCTTCATTTCTCCCTTTAGGTGACTCACAGTGCTGCTGACACATCTCATCAGCATCCTCTCCTTTTCCGTTGCAGGGCTGCCTGGTGGCAAATTCACGCACAGCTCACATTTCCATCTCTGTCTTCCTCTCACTCATGCCCCCTCCCCCTTTTTATTGCATTTTAAGCAAATCTGCATAAAATTTTTCTATCACCTACAAATGTCCTATGTGGCGGAAAGACCTGAGGTGTCATGGACCTGCATTCTTAGTAAGAATGTTCTCATAGTAAATAGGTAGACCCCACTGTCTGTACACTTGGAGGTAAATTGGGATTTTGTTTGAGGTTTTTTTGTTTTTTTTTTAACCTCCCCTAAGTGAGGCTTCTTTTAAAGGAAATGCATGGCAGTCCCTCTTCGGGACTTAATAATGGCTCTTCATTTTATCCTGTGCAAAGAGTTTATATTTTGGATATGAATCAATAAGTCAAGGAAGGTGTGCTTTCTTTATATCATTAAACATGAAATGTTGTCTTCACCTGTTGAAAGATGCACGGGCTTGCACTAGATTTGTTGCTGGTGACACCGCACCATTGGGTGAGAAAACGTTGAGTCACAGAAGTCACTGAATCCAACAGGCACTCATGATAGGTGGTGAGCTGCCTGTCACCGGAGATGTTCAAAGAGAGGCAGGATCACATTTGGTGCCATTTGTGACAGTTGGTCGGACTTCATCCTCACTGCTTTAATTAGGTTCTACAGAAAACTGGATCTAGGAGATGCTCTAGGATAAAAATGGTTCCCTGGAACTTGGACAGACTTCATTGCTCTCCCCTTCGTGAGATTGTCAATGCATAGCAACGTGTGAAGCTCAAAGAAGTCCTGCAGTAAGAAGGCAGACTTTGCTTTGCCCAGCGTTTCCCTTTCCTGTTTCACCAGGGAACCCTTTCCTCATGAAACACCTGTAAGGCATCATAAAGAACGCACTTTGGGAAACACTTAAATAGCCCAGGGATTGGCAAACTATAACCCATGGGCCAAATCTAGCTCACTGCCTGTTTTGTATGGCTCACGAGCTAAGGATGGTTTTTAGATTTTTAATGGTGTTTTAAAAAATCAAGAGAAGAATATTTTGTGACATGTGGAATTATATGAAATTCAAATTTCAGTGTTCATAAACAAAGCTTTATTGGGACACAGCCATGCTCACTCATTTACATATTGTCTGTGGCTGCTTTTGCAACGTGCTGCAATGGCGGAATTGAGTAGTATCCACAGAGTCCAAAATACCCGCCAGCCTAAAATAGTTACTGTCTGGCCCTGTACAGAAAAAGCTTGCCAGTCCCTGAACTAGATCATTAAGTTCCCCTCTGCTCCAGGACTGTCTCCAAGTAGTCAGCGAGACTTGCCCTATGGTTCCTCAGAGCACAACAGATAAGGGGTACCATCTAGCCCCTCAGGGAGACATTTATTTCACAGTCTAAACCAAATGATGTGGTAGAGATGGGGAGAGGGAGGCCAGAGCCAGGTGGGCCTCAAAGCTCTACAGCAGGTTCCCAGCTGGCTCAGTTTATGGATTTCCCCTTCCCAAGGTCAGTGGGGCGTGTCTGGCAATTCTGTGGCAGGGTCACTCCCTGTAACTCCACCTACCTGCATCCCCGGCAGTCGAGCCCACCCCAGGCCCTGCCCAGCAGCCCGGAGTCCAGTTCCTACCATGGAGGACACCCCCAGTTCTGGCCTGCAGGCCAGGTGCCTCGGCCACACTACACTGGCTGCTCGTATGCACTGCTGGTCTGCGGGCCACGTGATCCATGAGCCGGCCTCTCCAGCGCATTCTGTAAGGAGCAGCTGTTAATTTTACTAGCTGGTGTGTTGGCTCCTCTGGCCTCCCCTGTGAAAATGAAGGAGAGTTTCAGAAGTGAATCCTCAGACGGCTCTGGGAAGAGGAAGAGCCTTCTGGCCCAGGAGCAGCCTGCTTCGTCCTGGCTGTTTATCTCTGACTCCCAGGGGCCTCTGGGCTCTGGTGGGAAGCACTTCTGCCCAACTGCCTCTCTCCTCTGGAGTTTCTTGGGGGGAGTGGGTACCCATGTAGTCCTCCCGCATTATCTGTCCATTCCCTCATCTGTATCCCTTCATCCGTCTGTCCTGTCCACGACCTCTATTGGTGTTCCCAAGCACATGGGATTGAATGCAGCACAAAGTGGGTGTCTGGTGAACAAGGCAGGGCACTGCAGGACTTTCCCTTGCTAGTCACCCTTGCTTCTGCTCTTTCTGTTTCAGCCTCTGTGTCTGGGCTGGGAGACAGGAGCCCCGCCCCTTTGCTAAGCCAGCATTATCTGACCTGGGGCTCCTACTCTCTTTTGATCTCCATCTGGCTCTTTATGTCTTTTTCTCATTTGATTGGAACCAACAAGGAGGACATGTAAAGCACTCAGCATCCCCAGCATTTCCACCTCCTGCTTTCCTCCCTTCCTGGGACATGCATCCTCAGGAAAGGATGCTGAGGGCTGTTGTGTGTGGTAGGAGCCCAGCCTCTGCGGCCATTCTACTGAGTCCCAGATCTGCCACTCCCTAGGGCTTTTACCCTGGGCTGGTTGCTTCCATTTTGGTGCCTCAGTTTCCTTATCTGTCCAGTGGGTGTCATAATAGTACCTGCTTCTTAATGTTGTAAGAATTTGATGCATCAGTGCATATTTGATGTTTAGAAGAGTGGCTATTATGTGGTGGGTGCTTACTAAGCATTAGCTATTATTGTTTTGGTCATTGTTGTGTAAGCCCAGTGACACACCATGGAGGAAATGGGCTGGTGTGGAGACACATGGGGTTGGAGAGTGGAGGATAAATCCTTTCCTGCCACAGACGTGGAGCAGCCTTCGGCTCTCACCAGAGTCAGATGTCCTCTCAGGATGCCGAACCAGCTCTGGGCATGGTCGTTTGAAAAGGGTCTGAGAATCCCAGGCAGGCCCTGGTTTGGGTCCAGCCAGCTGATGATGTTTGCTCCATGCACACAAATTCAGGCCCTGTCATTTCTGAAGCCAGCTCATGGCAGCCTGACTCACTAATGTCAAGTCGGCCAGGAAATTCTCACTTCATGTGGCCTCCCGGAGCTGGCTGGGGTCTGGAGGGCAGGCTGGGCCCACCCTGGGAGCCATACATTATAGGTGTATGTGCCATAGGAAATGTCTTGGCAGGATGACACATGGGTCTTGTAAAAAGAGGGTCAAGTACACTCACTGCGGTCCCCATGTCTGGTCCTTCCTGGATGTGAGGCGAGGCTGCCAGACACAGAGCTGGTTTCAGAGAACACATCAGCCCCAGTATGTGGGGAGGTGTCTTCCACATTCATTTTGTCGGGCAGCGACCACGAATCTGTTGAAAGGGTGCAGGGAAGTGTGCTGTCACCAGGAGAGGACACAGATTCTGCTGTACGTGCAAGGCATCTCCTTTGAGCTATTCATTCATTCCTTCAAACATTCCTGGAGGATCTGCTAGGTGTCAGACGTTATTTAAGGCTCTGGACACATGTTGGTTCTTCTAGCAAAGCTTGCAAAGTGAAATCATCCAAAGTGTTGAAAGTGCAAATGTTATGTCTGCATTTTGCTACAATGCTCTGGGTGGCAAGATTTTTGAAGTAGTTTGGTCATAAATCAGAGCCCATGACCTCTCCATCAGTCCTTGGACAAGCCTGGGAGCCCCACACTTCTGGTCCCGATCACACATCCTGTGCTGGACCCAAGGGGCCTGAGCAAATGTGTTTCTATGACTAATGTTAAACTAGCTTCTCCTTTCCCAACCGGTAAAAGCTGGCACCCCCTGGAGGCTTTGTCGGAAATGGAATGTCTGTATTTGGAGCCCACCATCTTGTGCTGGGAGAGTTTTCTCACTTGGCTCTTCTCCCAGGGCCTTTGGAGGATGCCAATGGTTTAGCAGACCCTATTTGCCAGAAAAATACCCCAGTGGACTGAGACTCTCCTTGGAGCCTCCCTGTCAGCAGTGCGGAAGTTCGTTCAGCAGGGAGGCCCCAAAATAGAGATGATGCTGATGACAAAGTCGCCAGCCGTTGTCGTTGCTGGGGGCACGTGCTTGGAAAGTCACACTCGGGACCACACGCAAGCTGATGCTTCCAAGTTTAGTTTACTAGGCTATGTTTAGGAGGACGCAGACTGACTCGTGCCTACAGGCCCCACACATCCCAATTTGGTGCGCTAGAAGCCCCATTTTTAGGGTGTGGGTCCAGAATGAGGCTTTCCTCAGAAAAACAACTACGTCAGGGGAATGACAACAACAGAAACCCACCATTTGCCCTAAAATTTTATTGCAAAATATGTCCTCTAGAACTTGAGTAGTGAGGGAACTAGGGCAGGACATTTGCTTGTCCTTCTTTCTTAAGGAATCAGGCCACTCGAAAACTCCATTAAGTGCACCCAGGCCCATCTCTTTGCTCATCCAGTTAATTTTAGTTCATAAAATTGGCCTGGTGCTGATGTGGAAGATCACGACTAAGCTGGGAGGCTGGGGGCCTGTCTGAAGGGAAGCTTGGTTCCCAGTTCCCAAGCCTGACGGGACACAGGTCTTTCCCTCGGGCACCAGAGTTTACCTGTCAACTGTATGTGCCTCCTCCCTGGGCAAGCAGACCTCTGAGCCTTCGTTGTTCATTGCACATGGGTGAATCCAGAAGTGAATGGACTGGTAATACTGGTTTCTTGCACCTGTGGAGAATCCGGGGTCTAATGGATTCCTCTGAAGGGTTCAGAAAGCCTCAGCTTCCTAGAACTATTCCCAGCCTGCCTTAGCAAAGAGGCTGAATTTTGACCTTTCCCCATTTCTCTTTTTAGCTTTTTTCTTTCCTTCTTCTTTCCTTCCTCCCTCCCTCCCTCCCTCCCTTCTTCCTTCCTTCCTTCCTTCCTTCCTTCCTTCCTTCCTTCCTTCCTT